>NW_020290612.1:467283-586561 GCF_003184585.1 Aspergillus saccharolyticus JOP 1030-1
AAGGAGTGGAGGGTGGAGGAGTGGAGGGTGGAGGAGATGGAAAAAAGGAAGAATCCAGATGGAGTCTGGTCGGGTAAGAAAGGGAGAGTTCGGCGAGACTAGTGTGGGTGTGGGGGAAGAGAATGTAGAAGAGTAAGAGATAGAAAAAAAAAAAATCCAGTTGTATAAAAAGGTTTCTAATCGAAAAAGAAAAACTAAAGAAAAATCAAATCCTATTCCAAAGAGAAAAGAAAAATCAGGATAAATAAAAAAAAACAATGAAAGCCCAATAGTCAGCAGACGCAAAGCAAGCAAGCAGAAGCAAGCAAATCGCCAGACTAACCATAAAAAACGGAATACGCGGAGTGTGGGGGAAGAGAGAGGGAGAGCCCGACTTTCTTTTCTCGCCCAGGGTCGGGGTTCCGGTCCGGCAACACGCGCGTGGGTTGCGCAGGGGACAAAGTCTGGCTACCTCAACTCTCGGGTAGATTAGGAGAGGGGGAAGCTTGACAATAATAGATGGAGAAATTCTGAAGCAGAGAATTCGGGATTTAGAATTAGTGTCAATTTTACATTTACTCAGTACTAGAAGGTGGACTGGCCCCATCCGACAATAATGATGATGACGATGATGGATGATGATGATGAGGCAGAGGAAGAGAGGAAGAAGTCCGGCCGAGGAGAGGAACAGCGTCAAAAGGCAATCCCAAGCAGGCAAGGCGCCATCCGCATTTGCGGAGGCCCGACAAGAGTTAGTCCGGAGCGGGCCTAGTGCGGCCTGAGGATGCAAGGACGCGACCGAGGAAGAGTGTGGAGCAGGATTCCGAGTGCCGAGATGGGAAAAGACTCAAGAGTTATGGGAACAACTGCGCAGAGATGAGGTATAGTTACTCCGGGGCAGTTATTTCAATGAACAATGACTCTTCAGTTGGAAAGTGGAGAGACTATCAAAGAGTGTCTGACTCAGGTTTGCTACCTATCCTAATACAAAAGCCCAACTAGATCTATCGCATTGGTGGCTGAAGAGAAATCAATCATGAGAATTGACTGAACAACAGCATTGAATCAGGGAAGAGTCCCGAGTCGGGTAAATTACCTACCCTCCCTGACAGACTGCGGGTTAGTCACGGCGTTACGCTGGGTAAGTCCTGCGTATGGTAATAATACCACCACGGACTCGGGTGCCAGTAGGCGGCGACAACCGATGCTGCTTCGGTATGTTGGCTGAGCCATGCCGTCTTGTTGCTGCTACTGCTCATCCTCCACAATCCCTCCAAGACCAGGTGATGAGATGTGAGAGGGATCACAAAGATCATCGCGAACAGGACTTATTCTTTCGTCATGGTCATTGACAACAGAACTTAACTGTCACTCTCAGTCCTACCATTCCTGCAGTGACTCTTGGTCTGATCTGGTCTGGTCTGGTCTGGTCTGGTTTGACCTGGTTTGACCTGGTACCGACCGACCGACCGATGATGGACAGACAAGACCAGACAGGGTGCCGGTTAGCAGCAGCCGTGTGTGGAACGTCACTTGACCGCCATCTGGCCCATTCCATTACCTAACAGCCCTGCTCCCGGCTTGTTGTCGTCGATCAATGTCAGTCCCCGAGCAGTCAAATACGGAGTAAAATAGGTCAGGGTTTGAGAGGTGGATGTTGTAATCTCATTAGCATCACATTGAGGGTCCTTCGACGGAGTGTAGGATGGAATATTGAGAAGGGTGCCAAAAACCCCATGAAAACCGTTGCGACAAAGAATCCGGGGATTGCATGACGCGCGAACCCCCAAAAAGACAATACCACCGACCCGGCCGTCACGAACCCCCATCCATCCCTTTAATCATTCCTTCTGTTCCATGTCTACCTACATATCTACGCGACCCGACTCATCCAACCATTCTACTATCCAACCACCCATGATCCGACACACACGGTCAATTCGCATCATTGATGCTGCCACCAACACCACCAGTCACAGCCCGCCCGACTAACCCAGCCACAATACCCCGGAATGCAAGTCTAAACTCAATACCAACCCCAGAACAGCAAGTGACACGGGTCAACCCCCGGCCAAAGCCAACGGGACGGAGGAGGGAAGAACAACAAGGAGGGGCAAAGAGCAACGGCAACTAATCCTCAGCCGACCATCTTTGGTGATGAACCTCGGGTATCGACGCATCTGATGGGGGGCCAAGACGTCCAGGGCTAACTTTGCCAGACGACTCCCTATTTCTCGTTTTCGTGCCCCAGATTCGGACTCCATTGCGGAGAGGATTCTCTTGTCGGGTGTCTCTTTTTCCCCCATGCATCGGATCTCCCCGCGGGGATGAGACCCAGATGAGATCACGATCAGCGCCCTTTGCCAGACGGTCACTAGCCGGACATCTCCTGCAGCAGAGCGTCTCGTTCTTCCCTCCCCGGCTGCTGATACTGCTGCTACTCTCTCTTGGACCGGGCTGGTTGGAGAGAGGTAGATCGTATATGACCCTTGATGGGATTGGTCGCCGCCAGGGATATGGTACCCGATCGACACGGTCTCGGGTGACTCCTACTCGCTGACCTTCAAGCCTCAAAAGGCCTGTGCATCCCGGAGTTGGACTTGGACCCCATTTGGTCATGCACCGTCAGTCCATTCTTTGCTATGTCACCGAGAATATGTTGGACTTCCTCTTTGGGAGAGTAAGCAGCATACAGCGTGCTGTACTGTAGTCACACCTTACTTACCTAGGGAGTTAGTATAGTAGGTGACTACTAAGGGTACAAGTTCTAAGCCGACCGATCGGAGTCAGCCCGGCAAGTCCCCGCGTCCATTTAACCGGTTATCCCGTGGCCGCTGAATCGGGCCACCCGGAGATGCTGATTGGCCTCCACCGCCACCCGAGGCTTCAAGCGAACCGACCCCGCAATCACGGAGAAAGGCTGAAAAGCTGCTTGTTGGAACAATGGAAATTAATCATTAGTCATGCCTCATGCCCTGACTGGGGGAGGAGGGTGGTCTGCAACGGAACACTTAACGCACGAATGCAGGAGAAAAAAAATCCCCCCATAACCCCCAAACTTCCCCCAATCCACCTCCTCCCCCCGGAGGTCGACCGATGTGACGACGAAGAGGCACTAAGACTGAGGAGGGAAGGTCCCTCTGCCACTAAGCCACCACCTACTGATGTTCTTTCTGCTTGCAGTAAGTTCACCCGCCGCCTGTCAAGCCGCTGAGGTGTTGGCTCGGGAACCTGACGACGAGACCTTACCATGGATGGGATGAGGAGACGCAGGTCGGCAAACCAGCAAGCAACAACACTTCTAATGAATCCAATCCCTGGGAAAAGATCTCTCTGTCTTTCGGCAGAGCATCACATGCACCTTGCAATACGGAGGACGAGGAGTAAATTGTTCTTTCTGCAAGTCAGTAACCTGAGGATCATCATCCCGACTTCCTTTCGGTCAGACGGTTGGTTGAATAGTTCCGTCACTACTACCTCTCTCCGAGGTCTCTCTCTTCTTGTCTCAACCAGGGGAGAGAGAAGGAATCATCATGACATACAGCAGTGACCACCACCACCACGCGGGAAATGCGAGATCGCGAAATTACCAAACAAAAAGAAAAAAAAAATAAAAATGAATAAAAATCCCCAACGATCCCATGACCAGGCCCCGAGCCAAAAGCCAGCCAAGCTATGCCCAGCCAACCACCACGCGACGTTCTCTCTCCACTCCGCCCAGTCCTGGAGAGTCTTACAAGTTACAAGTTACTCCAAGACATTCAAGCCCTCTTTCTATCCCGCTTTCGTCATTAGGCATATTTCCCCCGAATCGGCCAGGCCCGCCAGTACAGTCAATCGACTGTCGGCCATTCGCTCGCCTGTGCATGCCACGAGTCGAACTAGTCCGAACCCAGGCTAGCCGCTTTCCCGACGGGAGCTCAACCTCAACCCTCACGGCCTGAGGCACTCTCCCGATTCTTCTCCGGCTGAGTCGGGGAAAAAAAAAGGTGGGGAGTCTCTAATCTGGGCACAACTCTTTTCCGGGGCTGCATTCTATCCATTAATCATCTTCGGTGGCGGATAATCCCACACAGTGATGGCTGAACTGGCAGCTCGTCAAAGTTACTGTACTGCTTACATTGCTGCTAGGCTTACAGGCTACGTGCTCAGGCCTCCGCATCTAGTCGTAGCTATTTCGCACCATCTGATCTTGGAAAACCACACGCACGTGGGTTGCGCCCAACCCTAATCAATTGCGGGTGTCATCTGGGGGACTAGCCCATCCTACTACAATGCAGCATCCGGATAATTGTCTCGGTTGGTTCCTTCACGGCCTCTTCCGTTCGATAGATAATTCTTACCTTTCTTTGCTGTGGCGGAAAGAATGAGAACTACAGGCAGTCTCGACCATTCCCTGTGATTTTCCTCCCAGGTAATTCGTTGAAGCCTTCCGATACGCGTCAACCCCGGGAAAAGCGTAACAACGGTTATAGATTTATCTCTGCCGTCGAGACTACCCTTGAATGCGGTATGCCTGCGCGCCGCTTCTGAGCAAGCAGTCAACACGCCTAGCCGCAGTGAGCTGGACTAGAGCGCATTCATATACCCGATTGTCCCGAACTCAGCCGTGCCAAAGGACCGTTGCATCTCACTTGGCTCAAACTTCCCTTTAGTAACAGCTTGCCATGTGGATAGCTTAGCCTCGGCGATATCCTCTCGCCTATCGGGACTCGCCTGTACTGGCTGGAACGGGGAGGCCAATTGACATCACTACACAGTACATACGCCGTACAGTCGGAATCGTCGGGACTTGATTTCCCGACCAGGATCTCTTTCCAGATATAGCAAGCCGACCACCTTGCACAAGATAGGGGTGATATTGCGAAAGCCCTTCTGGAGTGTGGACACCTTTTTACGCGAGGATGTGTGGCGAATGGATTGCGGAGAGATAGTGATGGAGAAAACTGCCCCCCGGACTCCGGTTATGTCACGTCTCACCGTGTTTCCCCCCACCCCTCTTTTGCCCGTGAAATCGAATCGGTTATACTTGGACTTTCCCTTCCGCCGCCGTAGGCCAGACCGGTCACGGAGGAGGTAGTGGTGGTGGTGCCAACTCGGGGATAAATAAGTCCGTAGGATCGGAATGAAGTGTGTAAACTGAATCGAGGGAGATGAATGGGATTGTCATCCACGGTCTGTACGTAGTTTCGTGACTCTGTTCTGATGTCAAAGATGTTTGCATTGTTATCGCGGAGCATAATGACTTTATGCGGATAACACAGCTGGTACTAGGAGGTAGTGCCATCGCCCATCGCCAAATGGATCGATTGTAGAATTCATTCCCGACACAGCCAGCCCCCGGGATTTTCCGTCCGTCGGGGCCCCCTCTTCCTCGTGGGTTCTATGGGGCCTGGAGACGGAACAGTGTGCCAGAGATCCGATTTGTAGCTTTTATGATGGTTTGTGCTGCGGTGCATCGGCTATTGGTGAGGATTGAGTGACCCGGTTGCCATTGTTGCCTGCGAAGTCGGCTTGAGGTCGCTCATGGCTTACTCAGTACAGTGCTATGATATGCGTCCTCCCAGGACCTGGATTTACTATGGGTAAGCAGGCCACAGAGTTACAAAAGTCTCCATTCTGCTTTTACTTGGTCCGAGATATTTGAATTGAGCAGATGGTAATAAGTCCTGGTTGCTTAGCCTGTAAGTGAAGTGGCTACAACAAGCATTCCATTAGCGGCAGCGGAGGAATAACTGGACATGTTCCATATCAACGCCAGTCCAATCTGATCGATCTTCGCGGCAAAATGGCATAGAGTCAACATTCCATTTCATTTTATCTGCACACGTGTGTAGCAGATGCGCCCCGAATCGTCAGTGACCTGGACATAGGCCGATTGCCGCAGACGTGTAGATAGAAAGCATAGACGCGTGTATTGTAGAGGTTTTCTGAATCATCCCCGGAGAAAAGAAGGTGCCATTGGACCAACCCATCCAAGAGGTGTACTATGATATTGGCAATCGGGGCTATTCTAGAGCCTCGCCTCAATTTTGAGGAAATTTTCAGTTCCGGAGGGTAGGATTGTTTCTCTGTTCCTGCATTAATAGTCTGAGAACAGCTTCAAATTGTTGGGTGCCTGAATCCTGGCAATGTGTTGAGGCGGAAATATATTCCCGAGACCTGGAAGGTTGGCGCCCTTTCTATAACACAATGCTCGTGCCATTCTCACATTACTAGTACTTCAATGTCATCTTTGAGAGGCTCGAGAGGCTGTATTGGACTAAGTCCTTGGGTTCCTGGATCTCTAGCTGATTCTACTTGGGAACTCGCTTGGTGTATGGCACTGCATTAGTGGCTGGTCTATGTCTATCAGCTACACTGATACACCCTTCACTCTGTTATGAATGAAGCTGAAGGAAGACTGTGCCTGTCACTTGCCAGGATCTAGGGAGGATCAGGATGGCTGATCTGCATTAGCATCTAGGATTCTTGCTATTTGAGTTATTTAACAGCAAATTCTCTCATGCTATGAAAGCATAGCAATGCACTTATTCCCCTCCACGGGTTGTTTCGTACGTTTGTCAGTCAGATAAATAACAACCGAAAAGCTTTAATTCATTAATATGCTTGCAAGAAGTCTCCAAACTCGATAGCGCACCTGGCGCTCGATCGAGACATGACCCTTACTTAAGAATCCCCATACTCCCCGACAGAAAAACATGAACTCAAAGCAAGACATCCATCAAACCCCGGAAATTTCATTTCAGCGCCCGCAAACAAGCAACAACTAAACCGATTCATCATCATAAAGCAAAGTACGTCATTGTCGAATCTGCGTCCGCCCAAACGAGAACAATGACCCCCATCCCCGATGCGTTGCGGCTGCGGCTGTTTCAGATACGCCGTCGCCAGGCTTCTCAAACCGACCATCCCTGTGCACGGCGGCTTCTTGCGTCCGCGATCCGGAACGAGTTTCACTTCTCGTCGGCGTGTGTTGTACGTGGCTGACCTGGCTGGTGGGCGTTTTGACAACCGAACCCCTTTCAAGAATGTCCGGGGCGACGCTGTCCGTCGAGTAGAGCGCTTCGCGCATCTGCCAGCGCCGCTTTTTGAAGACGATGAATATAGTTGTGAAGGATACTGCACTTGGTGCTTAGTGGATGCTTGAGCTAGGATATGCTTCTGGATGGGAAGGATGATTTTGCGCTGTGATTGTGGACAGGGTAACATACTTCCGACAACAATGACGAGGGCGACTATCGTGCACAGGATGATCATGCCCTTGGACGAGATGCTTTTCGTGTCCGAGCTTGACGTGTCATCTTTTTGTTGCTGGCCGTCTACCTCTTGGAGCACGCTCTGCGCGAAGGTCGGTGTGTTTAGCACTGTGACAATGATGAGGATTGGCAAGGGTAGTCGCTGTGAGGACATGGTGCTGTGGGTAAGGTGTGTATTGTTATCGACGGATTCGATCTACAAATCGCGCGATGTTGTGTGACTTTGTCCCTGGCTGCGGGTAGAATATAAGAGCAGGAGAGACAAGGGAAGCAGGACAGGACAATATGAAGAAAACCCATTCTGCAGGAATGGCTATGCAGGGCTGGCTATGTTGGGCTTCGGATCCGACTCCTCTGCACGTTCGCCGTCAGGGGCTTCATGGTGTTTCGGGAAGAGGAGTCGGATGCTGGCTATCCTACGCGTTTTGGTCGTGATAGGCTCAAAAACATACAGCTTTGACCTTGGAGAATGGGTATTGGGCCGTCAGCTGCAGCCATTAGGCGAGTAGATTGTGTGTTTCATGGTGTCGGCGCATGAAACCAAGCATCAAATCAGAGATGGAATGTGCGAGGGATGGACGTGCTGTCGGCGCTAGTTTGTGGCCAATCGTTGTTGCCGTTGCGGGGGATCAGGTGGGTTAGGCGCCGTCTACTATCGGAGCATCACAGTATAGATTTAGGTACTCTAATCTTAGATCATGCAGCTTCATGTGCTCGATTGAGAACAGTGTGAATAATTATGATCTTGCAGGAGAGGGTAAAGTAACTTGATACAAGTCTTCACGTTCTGAGGTTACCGAAGCTCACAATGGCTGTGGCTGTAGGCATGGCTTCGCCCACTCCACGCAAAGGAAGCAGCCACATCCCCTTCGGCCTCACCTGGTGTGGTCAGTTTCCCAGAAAGGAAAGCACACTGCAACACGGGCATAGTGTGGACGGCCCATCATCCCACCTTGGAACCCATTTCTATCCTTTCACCCCATCCCATCTACTGTGCATTTCTCTCCTTCACTGCAAGGTCGATCGCCATGTCAGCCAGCATGGTGTCGACCACGGCCTCTGGAGTGCCCCCCAACACGACACTCACGGCAGTCGACACAGACGATACTTACGAGGCCGAGGAGCTACTCCTGCTGCAAATAGCGGCGGCGAACAATGAGCTTCTCTCCCCTCAACTCAAGGCCGTAATGGCGACACAGGACATTCCTTCTTCGAATAACAATTCTGTCGATAGATGTCCTTCGCCGTTGCTCATGGAGCGACCCAGAAGCTCTGGCATCGATCTCACAGCCTTCTCGTTTGCGAAGCCAGCACAAGGCCGCAAGCCCTTCTCCCTCCAATCGGCAGTAAAGCCATCCTCGTCCACAGTCAGGCCGGATGTTACCGCTCAGTGTGAGCACAGGGCGGCTGAGATATCGCCTGAGACAGTCAAAAGTCTGAAAGGGTGAGTGGCGTGCTATCGTGTACACGGTACTATGTTGCTGCATACTAATTCATTCTGAACGAGCGATCAACCCAGGTCTAGCACGCATGAATCCCAGAAGAAACTCCCCTCGAAGGCAGAGCAGAAGCCAACCCGGGCTTCTGTCACGCCTTCTGAGCATGTTCAGAGTGGCTCGAGCCTTGAGAATGCTGTCGTGGCATACGCAGACAATTTTGCTGCTAATAGTGCTGAACATTCTGAACCGTTGGGTGAGTGGCTCCGATAGTATGCATGCAGTATCTCTAACAATCCTTGCAGGGCACAAGGAGAGAACCATTAGCCACTCAAGCCACGATCAGCTTGTCCAGGAGCGGCCAAACAGCAAGGGCGACAAGCATGGCTCTCCATTAGTTGAAGGTCACGGTGCGTCCGACCGTACGCTTTCGGCACACGAGGCACAAGACTCGGTTCTCCAGAATCAGCTCGCGGCTAACATTCAATTGGCCCAATCGCACCCTACCGATCGCGAGATTGAGATGAATAGGGTCTCCAAGCGACGTCGCTCCAGCAAAAGTCAAACCTCACGAAATGTCAGACCATCACTTGTAACGCCAGATGACACTTCTTCACTGTCAGAAGAACATCTTTTTCATTTGCTGATCGGACGCATCAAAGCTCGTGAGGAAAATGAGGCAGCTGCCGTTGAGTCGAAGGGGCAGATGGAGGCTTGCATTTCTGGCTTGACTGAGGAAAATCAGGCACTCAAGAGTCAAATAGAGATCCTCGACAAGGTAATCCGCAAGAAAACGTCAGACTTAGCTATTCACAAGACCCAAATTAGTGCCTGGAAATCGAAACTCTCAAATATAAAGGGCTTTCTCAACCAGCTCGGTTCTGATTTCCACAATCTTCGCGGCGATGCGAACCTGTTCTTGGCGGCAAAGAAATGCGCCCGCAATGAAAGAGCTGAGATTGACAAGAGTATTAGCGAAGCTAAGGCGCAGGCAGCCAGAGCTTTAGAGGCCGCTAGCAAAGGACGAGAACAGTTGTTCCGCTCGGAGAGCCAGGTCGAATTGCTGAAACAGGCTCGGTCTGCAACTGAAGAGAAGACACAATACGTTCAGGGACAGCTTTCCGATGAGAAGAGAAGGTCCAGGCTTCTCGAACAGTACATCCAAGACAGTTCCCGCACGCATGCATTGAAGCTTGGGCAGATCAAGACTGATCAGCTAGCAATCCTCAAGCAGTTCGAGACCGTGTTCCGCACTTTGAGCGTTCAAGAGAAGACCTCTCAGAACGTCATTCAGCAAGCGATAGGGACCGGCGTGGACAAATGTTTCTCAACTCTTGATACTCTCTATGACAGGATCTTGAAAAATGATTCAGGCGCGAAGGATCACATGGATAGTGTCAAGACTGTGATGTCACGGTAAGCGCTCAGGCCATGGCTATTTGACTCTGAGCTAGTTGCTAATTGCCTTACAACAGCATGGAGAGCGAATTGGTCCAGCTACTCCAGTTGACCAAGGAACGACATGAGACGGATGCCAGCTCTCTGGCAAAGCTTAACGAGCAACTTCAAGGCGTCACAACTCAGCTTGCGACTAATGCAAATCTGTTTGAGCGGATCTCCAAAGACACGGATCAACTCGTTCCTTTGAATGAAAACCTCGGACACCTTGTACCTTTGACTGAAACGTTCAAGTGTTCTATCGATATATTGAAGGACAACGAGACGAAACTCCTTGACCAAGTGACGCACCTTCAAGCAGATCTATGCGAGGCGCGAAAAGCCCAGGCTGCCGAAGTCGCAGCGCTTGAGCTTGGACGCCATGGGCTGGAGAAAGCTCAAATGGAAAGCGAAATGCAGAAAGTGCTGAAGGAGTCAGAAGTCATTGCTGAGGGGTTGAGAGCTAAAGATCTCGAGAACAAAGCCTTCCAATACTCCCTGCTCGAAGCGAAATCACAAACTCAAGAAGCAGAATCACGGATCAATCAGCTTGAATCTGAAGTCGCCGTTCTGCAAGATGAAGTAACGAAGAAGGGGACTCAAGTCCGAGAGGAGTTGAGCCGGGCCAGTATCGTCGCTCGCGAGCAGATCAAGGCTAGATACGAGCAGCAACACCGGGACCTTTTGAAAGACAAATGTGACTTAGCACAGTCGGTAGAAGTTCTCAAGAAGCAACTCGATGATGCAAATTCCACTTTAGTGCGATATCTTGTCCGGCCTTTCATGAATGTGAACTGATGAGTGACAGGCCGAGATCACGAGTACACGAGACAAGGAAAAGACCGATCGAGATCACTTGGTAAGTGAACCTCATCATGACTGGCAAGCAAATTTTGATTGGTTTTAGCTCGAATCAAAGGAGAAAGAGATCGAGAAATTGACCTGCCATCAGTTTGAGACCGTTGCTAAGCTAACTGAGCAAGAGGAAGAGCTCAGACGACTCGTTGAACAAGAAGCTTTAGGGCGAGCGCAATATACCTCTCTCCAAGCTCAACATGACGAAATAAACAGGAAGTTCAGAGACCTCGAGGATGATCTTAGCAATACCCGTGGCGAGAAAGACAAAATATTGGCCGAATCGCAACACAAGCTTGATGCACTTCTGCAGGACAACCTGAAGAAGCAGGAAGAATGTGTCAAGACCCAAGAAAGACTCACATCTGCTTTGACAGAGCGAGCGGATCTTGAGAGCCACAAACTGAAGACCAAAGATGAGATCCACGGCCTATTCAAGCGAGTCCAGGAGTCGGAATTGTGGGTGAACAAGTTAAAGGAGCTCTTGGACCGGACAAATCTTGTCATACCCAAAGACACGGAAGAAAGCTGGAGCAACCTCGAGGCGGCTTTGATCTCACTGACTAACAAGGAGGATCATGATAAGCTCGAGCAATTCAGTTCCAAAGCGACAAGGACGGCCACCACCGTACCTGATAGCCAGCCAACCATTTGTTCATCGCCAGCGAGACAGACCAACAAGCTTGATAATAATTGTTCCATGAATTCGACGTGCTTGCTGGATTCAGGCATTGTGCCGTTCTCAAGCATTCAGGATTCTCCTCTTACTGATTGTTTGTTTTCAGGAAACGAAAGCTATGATCTCACGGCTATGCTGATCTTCACTCCAGAGAACGATAGAGTTGAAAGTGATCCGAAAAGTGAAATCAGCAATACCGATAACAAAGGAAGGCAGCGGACAGTCACTTTCGAGACAGATGTCGCAGCGTCTCAAAGTGGAAAACGTAAAATATCTGATGCGGAGACCAGCCACAGGCCAGACCAGGAGAGCTCGGTTGATGGGCTTGATGATAGGTTTATGCCTTCACAGAGGACGTACTCCAAACAGCAACAGCTCCCAGCGGCAAGATCTCAGGCAAAGTCTAAGGGTTCGGCAGCAGGCGCAAGAGAGGTGGCCCAGGATGCGCCTGGAGCCAGCACGCCGCGCTCGACTGTGAACAAGAGGACCAAGGTATCCTTTGACACGATCACGACTACATCGCAGACGAAGACGGTGACGGAGTACTTCGACCGCAAGTCGAGCCCTGAAAAACTAGCCTCTGGCAGCAGCAGACCAACACTGAATGGCAGTCAGACCGAGTCCCAGAAAAGACCCTCTCGAGGGGGTAGAGGCGGCGGTCGCAGGTCAAGAGGTGAGTGAATCCTGATAGGTCGAATGTTTGTTGCTGAAGGATCAAGGCGATCGCTACAATGCCCGATTTTGCCGGGGTAAGTAGTTCTAGTAGGATGTACGCTTTCCGAGTACCCTTGCATGCCGATGATTTGCGATAATCTTGCAAGAGACCTTAAGAGCCCTGAATCAGTTTGTTCTATTCGTTGACTGATGATGGCTGTTCTATATCCTTATGCATCAAGTCTGGTATTGCTGATGGCATTTAACAGTGCAAGTTGGTCATATGTGCTTTCAACTTGAGCTTTTTAACTTTTCAATCATGGAAAATGTGAAGTTGATTTCCTTGCAGGCGAACATTCCATTGAAATGGAATTTGTGATATATTGAACATTGATGGACCCAGACTGTACTGCTCTAAAACGCCAAATGCAATATCAAAAAAGCAGACAGCTCTAACGCATGTGGAGACGTGAAAAATACCCCACAGTTGAGGCCTCGGCTGTTGCGTTGTATAATGTACAAGATCGTATCTTCGAAAGTCGGAGAGGATTCGGCGACCCGCTGCATCGATATATAGACCGTGGTGGTTGCTCCAGAGTCCTTCGCAGACCTAGAGTAGCTAAGCTTATGCCCATGCCAAATTATGTCTCGAAGAATGTTATTGTAACGAAGGCGGAACCACCATTGAGCGATACGCGAGAGGTCGATGGAGAATGACGGGACGGAAGAGAAAAGCCCGTGAAGCCGAACAGAGTTCGTTTTTTATCGGGCCTTTCCACCCTTGGTGGCCTCGAGGAAGAGCACCTGCTTCTTCACGACTGGATCGTACTTCATCATGCTGAGCGGGCGGTGCGTACGGGGCCGGATCATGGTGCGATAGAAGCCGGTCATGGCCATGGAGATGAGACGGACGGTGATGGTACGGGATTTGGCTAGACAATTCAAATTGAGATGATTTAGCTTCGCGTTGATACTCCATTGGAAGGGATTCTGAATCTGGATGAGGGTGGAAGCAGTGCGACAGTTTTTCTTCCAGAAGAGCCCACGCCGGTTGGCCATGCCAGCTGCGGCGGACGAGATGTGATGCACGGGATGATGGTGATGAGTAAAGGTAGGGACTTACCCTTCTTTGCCATTTTGGGCGGTTGTATAGGCTATATGAGCAAGAGTAGGCGTGAATATGCTGCGCGATCGGGGGTACGTGCGGAGGTTGCGGCGGAGGTTTGGGTGAAACTTTGATGGGAACTCTTTGTGATAGTATCACGTGATACAGGCGGTGAACGGAAATTGATCAGTGAGTGGTTTCCTATTGGGGATTAGATCAGGGCGGGAGGCCGGGGAGGTCTGGGTGTTCGCTTCTTCTATGACGAGAGTACGGAGTACTGCCGCAACTAACCATCGCTGCTTCATTACATCTACCCTCTCAAGAATTCCTTTTGTTTATTATGTGTCTCCAGTGACTTGTAGTAGTTTTCATATGATCTACAGTGCTTTCGATCTTCAAGACAAAGATTGGTTTCCATGGGATTGGTACCGCGAGACACGAGATCGCTCGGAGACTATGTACTATGTGCTACACGTGGAATCTGAGTGCGAGACTGTGGAGATGAAGTCTTTGCATGAGCAGCTGAACGCAATTGTCAGATCTCTTTACGCTGCACTCCCTTAAACATCAACTCATTTGTGCTCCAAATGGATGGTCTGATGCCTAATTCTGCTGCGCTCTGGATATATTATCGTCTAGCGGTTGCAATGCGAGAGCTACGCTCTACACACCCTCTGCGCTTATCTTGATTACCGATTCTGCATCTCCATGCCTTCTGATCAGAATTAAGAACTCTCTGTCTCGTGATCATTCTACGCTGTTCGATAAACAGGGAAATCGGGCCGATAGCCAACATCGACACAACGTTCTTCCATCCAGGTTAATCTCCTGCCGTGATCTGCTAGGGCCGACTTTCATCCTTCCCGCATCCACGCCATTATCCGCGTGTGGGCCGCTTATAATGGCTGTCTCGGATGCCTTCGTTCGCCAAGAGCTGCAAAAAACCGGGCGTAGGTGTACTTAATTGTCGCATATATCACCTGCCCCATTTCCCAATAAGCTCGGATTAGTGGCCCATCTTGACGATTGAGGTTGCGGAAATTAGAGGGATGTAAATTGCGGAGGAACAGAGGTCAGTGCTGGTTCAAGTGGACCGGTAAGGTCTACGAAACTCTGTTCCTCACTACACACGGCCCAGCTACCCTCGGAATGACCAAACTCACTAGGAAATCTGCCGACTTGCGGGGGGTTCGAGCGACACCTGCGAGAAATCTGAAAGGAATATGAGTTAAATGAAAGGTGCTTTGGTACCGGTTGGCACATTAGACTTCTCTCTGCATTGTCAGGCGACCGAACCCTATGGGCTATTGGTCCCTGCTATCTTGGAGGTTCATGCGGACGCACCAGCCACACTTAACGGGGCACGGGAAATGTTGATATTTCCACGGGGTTGAGACTAATGAGGTGAGTTCGAGTTGAGTATGGCTATTTATGTTTCAGGTTTTTGATTGGCGCGTGCTGCTCTGCTTATGACTCAACTGGAAGCTTCGGTGGGGTTTCTTGGCTGATATTGGCAATGTTACTTACCATTGGCAGTCGAGGAGTTTCATCTACGGGCTGATCATGGTTGGACTTCTTGTGTGAGTTTGACAAGTACGCAAGGCGATTATATATGATTGTTTGGTTGATTGTCCCAGAGAAGACTTGGGTGGTACTTGTCTTTCGCTTTGGGCAATTGTGGTTATCATTGTTGTGATCGTTGTGGTCCATGCTGGTAAACCCAATCATGGGAAGAACGAAGTTGTCCCGGCCTGAGAGATGAGGAGTTTCGACTGCCGGAACCTAGGAACTAGGGGCGTCAGCGTCTCCATCGAGCGGAGTCAGTTCCAGTCTGGACAGGGAGGGTATGTAAGGCCCATCTGGTGCAACACGGGGCCTGCGGTGAGGCTTGGGCCAGTCTTCAAACCCATAGGTGCCGGGACTAAACACTCTCACCGTTCCGAGGCGGATAGTTCTGCGCCACTGCCGAAGATAGGGCTCCCAGAAATGTCTCTCAGGCTGAGCCGTCGCCGCAGGATTATCGGCCCTCGGTGGGAGTCCCCCCTGCGAAATTTCGAGATCAGCAAATTCGCAGACACATGGATGAAGGCGCTGTGTCCGCACCGGGGCTTCGGACTTCTCGGCTGTGCAAGTGATCGGTCCCCCAGGTCCCTGGCCTCGCATCGCGTGCATACCGGCTATTACACTCGGCGAGATCTCGGTATCTCCATATTCCTCGATGAAGTGCAGGTAGGTTTCGGGATGTGTCTCCCACAGCCTCACGCGGAGTAAGTCGAACCTTGAGATGGTGCGAGGTGGGACTGGGAGCCACCCTCCTGCGCGCAGCCGCTCACAAGCCCGATCTCGCGGACCGGTGTCACCGTTGTAGGAACCGTCATACGAACCCAGTGCCGCGAGTAGTGAGAGCTCCATCGAGTCATCGTGGTCCCGGAGCTCCTGGAGAACTCCCCACTCGAGTACCTGACGCCAGTACTGCTCCCAATGCAAAATGTCGCGGCCTGTCATTCCAGCCGAAGGCGGAAGTAGGGTCCCTCTGACCTCAAGCCGCTGATCTGGCAATGAGCTTTCGTACTCACGTACGCGAGCCTGCTGCTGCTGCGTCATGATACAGTAGATCCTGCGGGGGCCGTCATTGAACTCCGGGTCGTAGCGTCTCTGCGCTCGCAGGGCGCGCAGGTTCTGATTGCGCTCGCAATCGGGGTTCTGGCACGGTGGTTCCATCCATCTGTTGGGCCCGCAGCACCGGCATGAGTCTTCTCCTGGGGCCGCAGACAATCCGAGGCCCGCGAGCATGTTTCGAAAGTCGTTGTAATACTCGCACAGTTGGCAGGTCTCTGGTTGCTCATTGAAGGAGTGAACCTCGCAGGTCAGAGACATCTTGATGATATCAGACTAGCTCTGGAGCTAGAAGATGTTTAGATTATTGGTGTCGGTTGACTGAGATGGAACGTTGTAGGTTCCCTTGCAGGGCAAATGATAGAGGAAGACCCAGATGGTAGTCAGCGTTGTCCTTTTATCCTACCGAACGTCCATGCTGTTACGGCATTCCCCAGCATCATCTCTCATTTGATCAGGAATCTCTTTGTGTTCTATGGAGGTGTTTTTGCGATGATAGGAAGTTGCAAGTTCAGCTGAGACTAACGTTGAGCTGAGAATTTCCTTTCCGTGATACTGAGTCCGGGAGACCATGGAAGAGAACCAAACTTCAGCATCTTGGAGTAGACTTTCATGCTTCCTTGAATGACTCTATCATTTCTCGGTATGCTATGCTATGCTGACAATGAATCTTTAGGACTGCACTTATTGTCTGATGGAAGCCACTGTGTGAGAACTATTCCTTTTTGTAAGGGTGATACAGGAGTATCCTGGCTCCCCCACTACTCAGACAACCACATCCGCTTCTAGAATTCCGCTCGTCCTTGCGTTGTCGAGGTCGCTAATGACTGAAGCATGAAACCGACAAGACCAAGAGACTTCAAGCTCCGCTGGACGAAAGCGAAGCAATTTGCTTAGGTCTCGGCTACAAAGATCCTACTCAGTGCACGGGGAAGAGCTTTGTTCCAGCCCAATGTAGGGCACCGCGCAGGTCTTAACAAAAGCATTCTCATCTTGTATGGATTGACAGTCTCACAAGTTGGAGTCCTATCTGAAAGTCTTGCTTTTTTTTAAACCCTCGAGCCGGCATGCGTCCGCAAATTTGCATAACGATCTCAAAAGGCAGGAATTGCTGGCTATAATTCACGGAAGAAACTTGATAATAGGAGCGAGAATCGAAGATACAAATTACCTCCAGGAGTCTTTAGAGACAACTTTCTTTAGAATGTTCATTTAGGGAGTCTCCCATTCCTTCCATATCTTTGGCTCTAGATAATAAATGAATGCCCCCAAAGAGGAATTAATAGTGGGATCTAAGAGCCATTCGGTTTATGGATACCGACTACTAAAGTATCAAAGTTCATTTCTAGCTCTTCTCCCACTAAACAATCGGATGCCCTGGCGAAGTCGACGAGGATTCATGTAAGGCTAGTGATAAGTGATTACACGGAAAAAAAGCTCTATGATCATCGTTGGCTTAAATTGAGCCTCTGTGGGTATATATTTATTCTATCTTGAGAAGCTGGTACAGATAGCGACAGGTTTCTATCCGAAAATCAATAATTAACCACCAGAGGACGTGCTGGATGACGCTGAAGCTGATTCCACTTAAGTCTTGCATTGAGGAATGGACCTGACCTCTATTGTTGCTTCAAGAAAACCTCGGGGTTCTCCCTCTGGATCATGGCTCGCTAGCAATGAACGTCCACCATGTCCAGCACCGGATTGTGTTTTTTGATATCACAAAATAGGAACACGGCCGCCATAAGCAAGGTACTGAAGAGGACCGTAGAGGACGTTATACCTAACCGCGTTGTTTTAGAAAATAACCTCAATCTTTTTCTCTCTCTGGATTAAGGCTCGAGCCATGACCGTTCTCCGCCAATTCCAGCATCTATTCGAGTTTTTCAATATCGCTGTGCGGGAAACTGATACATGGTCCACCATAAGCCAGGTACAAGCCCTTGAACTTTTTGCTTGAGTCTTTTAAGTGCATAACTGGTTTCCTGACTCATAAATCAACCGATAGAGATGAGCAGAATTGCAATCTATCAGCTGAAGGGGTCACTGATCACGCAATATAGATCCTTTACACTTTTGCAATTGTCACGAATATTCTTCTTGGAGTGTGGAGTGGAGGTAATTTGAGTTGGTACAGAGCGCAGATTATTCACTGTAGTCTATTCCATGCGGTCTCGCGGTCTGCTGCCTTTCTCGACCCACTTTACTATGAGTATTGTCGCTTATCGGTTTCCAATGAGGTAGATCCCTTGATGCAACGACCAATTTGCGGTCGCTATCTTGAGGACTGAGCTTGTAAACCCCCGTCCGATGACTAGCGGAAATTCGTCGAAGTAGAAGCCCCGTGCCTATTTCTCCATAATGGGGCTGAAGACAGTTGCTACTGGTAAATAGAGGTTTTGTCGCTCCGCTTATAGGCTGTACGCTCGGACACTGGTCTCTGTCGCATTTTTGAGGATCATGTTTGATTGTGCGGCAATTGGACTTGTGGATTCACATTGTCCTATCAATAGAGGTAGGCGGTTGCACTCGGTTGTGCCGACTGGAAATACTGCATACAAGGTATATGCGAAGTAAAATTGAAGCACTTCTTTAGGTATACAGCTGAATCAAGACTTTTGTCAGCTCTCGATCCAGGATCCTCAGAGCGTGCGCAAGGGCAACTCTTGAATGTGAGCGGGGAGCATACAGATGAGTCAACGGTCCGACACTGGCAACCCCGTAGGTAGAGTCCCTCTGCCTGGCGGTATTCTTCGATTACTCATCCTAGGCATGAAGAGTATTATCACTCGATCGTTGTTCGTACTGCGTGAGTGTATACTCTGCAATATCACTTGACCGTCCATACAAGGGCGAAACATATGTTATCCCAAATGCAGATAATAATACCCAGTTTTCGCGGTGATCATATCTTGTCTTCGAGACAAGATAAAAATGGCTTTAACGAGGTAGCATTGTTTCATGCCATAGAAGCCTGGTGACATGTTCGATCTCCTGCCTCAAAATAATGGTCTTAGCAATGGTGCGGATTGATGCACCCCACTTGTCGAAGGGGTGGAGTATCGTTCGGCCCTCAAGGAGTTTTCATGACGCGCCTTCAGTGTGCCAATGCACACCTCATGTAATTTATGGGATGCTTTGAAGCAGGTTTCGCTTAGCCTCGCGTAGTCGTTACATCAAAGGGGACTCTGATCTCAGCATTCTAGGCGAGCCAGATCCCGATTCTGGTGTTTGTCGATGGATAAGCTTTAAGCCGACCGGTACTGTGTGTACAAGCCGCTTTAGTCCTCAACTTCGATTTTCGGAAACCTCCGTCTGTTGTTTTCTAGAGCCCGACTGGGCAGTATAGATCACTGCCCCTATTATCCTACGGCTAATCATATGATAGGGAACGTTCAATGCTCCCTCTGTGGGATTGGCATTCATGATAGCGCAGATCGGACAGACGCTCGGCTCACACCGGGCAGCCATACGCACACAGTAAAGAATCCCACGTATGCCATTCAAAAGGCACATGGCACCGTGAAGTGTTCGCCACAACCGACAGCGTATTAGGCTGCAACTCCATTCTCTAGGTCTTCAGGATTGACCTCACCGTACGTCTCGCAACTGAGCCTCACCATTTCCAGCGAAAAAGAGTCCAGGGTAGGTTGTCCGAGCATGCAGGTGGTCTGCCTTCTGCGGATATAGGATACGCCCAGCGGGGGCATCTTGAATTCTTGCATCACGGTGAGAATTCTTAGATCCTCGGTCTTTCTGGGTTCAGTCTTTCGGAAGGGCTGCCCCCACTCCTCAAGTCGAGTCTCAGCTTCTCCAGGTTTTTTTCCAGGTCTCCACGTCCTTTCTGACAGATGACCACACGACTCAAATCTCATATCGCAATACCCAACTAGATAAAGACATCATTCCTCTCGTTGAGAAGATCATGAATCGCTTTTGCAGCAATGCTCGTGTCTTTAGCCGAGCCCAGACATTCCGGCCATAGTGCCCACGCAGGGGTGGCAGGTAGGAAGGGGACGGATACCAACGCGGCGAGTGGTGCGTCAAGAGGATATTTTCACGGTGATTAAGAACGAAACAAGTTCCATCGGACGTTCTTGCTGGTTATCTCTAGATGGGGATATTGTTGCTGCCGACGTAGCATGGCAGCTCCCATCCAACGTGTTGGGAGAGAGGATTTGGATGGGGAAATAGAGGTGTGGGAAAGAAAAAGAGAAGAAGACAAAGCGAGAAGGATGTATCGGAGAAGAATGAACGGATTGGGGGGTGAAACAATGAATGCGGGGAAATTGTGCGGGGGTGAAGCATTGACTTACTAATAATGTAGTTAGTCTAATGGTGGCTACTGTTTCCGCTCGGCTTCAACTTCATCAACTTCGTCAACTTCACCACCAGCCAACTATTCCCTCTTCCACTTCACTCTCCGCCAATGTCTCCCACAACGAGACGCAGAAGGCGCCTCGTCACAGGCTGGTATTCACTCTATCTTCTCTCCCATTGAATGGGACATCTCCAAATCCCTAATCCCATATGGCTAACCAGTGATGGCAGCCATAGATGCAGGGGTAAGCAGTTCCAAGCCTCGATTGTTGTTCATATTGGCTTATGACGTCTCTGTTGTAGTTCGACATTTGAAATGTGAGTATATGCCCCAACTGAGCAGAAACCCTTATCTAACCCTTGCATCAGGTGACAACAACACCCATTCCTGCGCCCATTGCCAACGAGCGGGGCTCGACTGTGTAAGAGGATTCAACGTCCGATTCCGCGAGGGTCTAGATCTCTCCACAGACAGTGCCAATGCTTTTGCCGAGCAGAAGTTGTGGCCAGGTCTCATGGGTCCTGGTATGTCCCCCACTCTCCCTGAGAGACTCAATTCTGAGATGCGATAGTGGAGTTCCTAGATGAGACTGATGCCATTCAACAACTATACGAGGTTGGCCAGTCACCACAGTTTCTAGATGATAATCGTGGCTTTGGATATTCTCCGAGTCACCTTTCTACTAGTTCACTCACTGAGAACCAAAGCCCGATCCATGCTGCTTGGTCCACGCAAGGTGAGAATTGCGATGTCAGTGCAAGTGTAGTCGTGCGCACTTACGACCATGACATGATAACTAGGGGAGGTACTTTAGATGACCTGTCAACCATCGGTCCTCCCATAGATCCAAGCGCAAGCTTGTCAACCACCACTCAAGTTGACGCACACAGAACTTCGTTCAATGCGAGAGAAGCTAGTTTGATGCGCAATTTTGTCGAGAATATGGCACTGTGGGTGGGTACCACGATAGACTGCAAATTCTCCGGGGATTGCTAAGATTCTTTCTATTCGTACAGGCAGATATCACCGACCCAGCTCGTCATTTCGAGATAGATGTTCCAGTCAGAGCTGTTCAGGAGCCCGCTCTGCGCTCAGCGATCTTCGCCTTCTCTTCTCGACATATTGACAGACAAAGCAAGGGAGGCACAGCTGAGGCGTTGCAATACCACAACCACTGCCTGCAACTCTTAATCCCGGCATTGTCTGGTTCGAAAGAAGACATAAACGATGTTGTTCTTGCTACGATTGCGATTCTTCGACAGCTCGAGGAGATGGAACGTATGTTACAAACCTCGAAACTATTTTGTGGCTCGCTAAAGTTTTTCAGCCGACGACAATCAGTTCCATTTGACTGGGACAGCGCGCATACTGAACACAATATCTTCCTTCGGGTCTTCCGGGGGATTGGGAGAGGCGGCGGCATGGTTGTGTCTGCGTGAGGATATATACATCTCGCTGATCTCGCAGAAGCCGCTCCGGACGAACCTCGACAGTTTCCATGGGTCCGACGTCTTCTCGAGGAACGATGACTTTGCTTGGGCGAGTCGAATGGTCTTTCTACTGGCCAAAGTTTTAAGTTGTGCCTTTGATCCCTGTGGTCATCAGACATCTCGGGATCCAAGCGCTCTGCAGACTATGGCACGAGAGGTGGAAGAATGGAATAGTTCGAAACCTGCTTCTTTCGCCGCCGTGCGCTCTGTACCCCGCGGTGAAAGTGCACATCGACGATTTCCCGAGATTTGGATGTTGCTACCAGTTCACGGTAAGTGCTCACAAAACCGTCTCGGCGATGAAGATTAACCACCCTATACGGGTATTCAGTTGTCGGGATTCAATACTACCACATCGCGAAGATCATTCTAGCTTTTGCCACTTGCCCCAGTCCTGCACTCGCTTCTCAAAACTTCAAGCTATCCAGAGATATTGAGGTTTGTCGATCTCTCAACATCTGTTATTAGAAATCTTGCTCACAACGGTTGGGCAGAAAACTGTCCGACGCCACCTTCTTATGGTCCTTGGTTTGGCCAAGTCCAACCCTAAAGCCGAAAATACCCTTTTTACTGCGCGTCACAGTCTTGTGGCATGTGAGCATCCCAGAAGACGCTAGTGAAGTAACTTGTTATACTGATATTTGCGTACACAGGGGGGTGGGTCATTCGCCGTAAAGAGGACCAGGAAGCTGCCGAGGCTCTTCTAAGCGAGATGGAAGCCAGAACTGGCTGGGATGTCAGACAGTCAATCCGCGCTTTAAGGGAGCAATGGGCTGACTCTGACTCTGACTGGTAACACGATACTTCAATAGTTTACCTCGTCAAGCGAGATGGACGCAGATAGGAGAGCGCATGCGCTCAATGTTTGTTTCCCCCAATCTCTGCGGTCTCCTTGCGCTTTGATAGCCCAAGGAAATGCGGTCACGAGGTCTCCAAGACACGAAGATCAACACGGTCGATCATTGCAACCCTAAAAGAAGGACTGTTCCTACTCATTCTCATTGGCTCAGAGCGTATGCAAGACATGCTAGTTGCCGCTTACGAGAATAGTCCGAAGCTTATTGAGCCGCCGCGCCTATGGAAAAATCGCCATGACGTCTCATCAATCTGAGGGGAAAAGCTCCGTGAAGATTAGGACCAGACATGGCTGGTTCTCGCGTAACTTATAAATGTCTCCGAATGACATCTAATTCTACTCCCCGGACTCACGCTTTTGATTTTCACAGACACCTTGATACCTTACCAACCAACTCTCATGCAAGACGCATTCTTCTCATTCCAGGGTCCTGTTCTAGCGGTGAAGGGTGCTATGACAGCAACTCATGAAATCATCCTATGATTACGGACCCGACGCGCCATAAACCTTACATGCTTCTCAGGCCTATAACGAGTCATATCATCTGCAGACACAAGTATTGAACAACCACCTCGATTGATCCGATAGAGTTTGAGCGAGCATAAGATTGGACCCTGCTTCTTGACTGCCAATTTCCGATTCACAAACCGGATGCCAGGTCGATGACGTCTCATCCACGTGTTACCACAAAAAACTGCCACTTTATATCTGAAACGCCTGAGATCCCAACCAAGCACCTGGCCCTCTCACAACCTCCATTACAGTCCTGCGATCGCTTCCGTCCGACAGCACTACACGCTCAACCGGCTCTAATGGCTTGCATTATCAGTTCGAGCAGCAACCCATGCATGTGAAAACATCTTTGTTCGAAAGGACATATCAGTTGTTCGGAGAAATAACTCCTCACCGAAATTGCTTGAATCAGCGACCGAACCAAACCAACTCCCTTGGCCCGTCTCACCGGTGAGACCACATCAGACTCCAGCGACAGCCCAATGCCATTCTTCCGCAAGCGAAGAGAAGGATCCCTGGCTCCATCCTGGCTGCCTGAATCCAAGGACCACAAGCCTTCCAAGACGGGCAGCCACCCGCTGCGCGCGCTTCTCGTCGGCAAGAAGTCCAAGCAGCCCGCAGCCAATCCTCGTCCCCGTGCCACCCCTCCAGCGCTACCCAACAACAGCGACAACACAAATATAGAACATCCGACCACCACCGCCAGCACCCAGACGCCAGTCTCAAACACTATCTCATTCTTCGACCCCAAGACACAAACCTCAGTCTCGTGGCACAACATCGACCCTCCAACCGACCTACTCGTCTCGTTGGATGAGATAGTTCTCGTCCCCGAACACCCCAGATCCTACGCACCCGAGATGATTGAGCATCCCAGCAGCAGAACCTCACCCCCAAGTCCGACGGCTGCTACACTTCTCCCCGGCTACAACGACGTCAGCGGCTCCGTCATTGTGGACTGGAACGGATACCCGCATTTCCTCTCGCCGCAGGAGGAACACGACCGGCAGCTGCAGCTGGAGCAAGCAGTGCAGGAGAGGATGCTGGGCTTGCCGAGGCGGACGGATTTTGCGTGGGAGCGGCCCGGCCATGTTCGTCAGCAATCTCAGCAGACGTTGCCGAGATATACACCGGCCGGGGCGAAGTCGGGGTCGCGGTCCTCGATTCAGAGCGCGAGTAGTGGGGGTTCTTGTCGGAGGTGATGTTGGGTGGCTTTCGGGGAGGGAAATTAGGAGACGTTTCGAAGCAGCAGTTTGGTGTGGTTTGAGACCATGTGCGGGTGTTTGACATTCCTGGGTGTTAGTGCCATTGGCGCTGGAGGCTTGTAGATGGGCACTTGCTGACTCGATATTTTGGTGTGGATCACCAGAAGTGAGATTTTACGATTGATGAATTATGCTATGCGTGGACAGCCAGACACGGCGAGGCTTGGATCATGAGAACGACAATGACGACGACAACGAGAATAATGATGATGTTAGATAGATGGATATATGCTAAACGGAGGCTTTTGTTCTGTCAACTCAACGTGATGCAATATATACACCTTTTATCACCTCCCTCTATAGTCCCACACGTAACATATTGAAAGCTACACTATGCCACCCACCTCAGCTAATTCCGAAAGAGCCTCAATCCACCCTCCTCGCGATCAACATCACTATCTTCCGCCCCCTCATTCTCACTCTCATCCTCCTCGCGCAGCAACCCACTTGCCGTATTCCCCAGCAGCGAGGCGAAGAATTCCTCGCGGGCATGGCGGGTCCACGAGCCGCGGTCCTCGGGTGCCATAAAGTTCTGGAGCTTCTCATGGACCTCGAACTTCATCTTGCGGCCCTTGGAGGCGCGTGTGTCGACGTCGCGTTTGACCTTGTCCTTGCGCATGCCGGTGACGGGGTGCACAGCGGACAGCCGCGAGGGCAGCTGCAGGTGCAGGGTATCGATGCCGTTGGTGATGGCGTCGGAGGAGGACATGCGCTGCTCGACCAGCTCGCGGAGCAGGGACTGGTAGAAGACTGTGTCGTCGTAGAGCGGTTCGTTCTCCGTTGTTGCTGGCTTGCTCCCATCACCCGTTGTGCTATCACCCGTGCGCGCGCGTTTCACAGCCCGGACACTAGCCGTCTCAGTGGCAACCTGCGCGTCCAGCACGGTCGAGATCTTCTGCGAGGCCGCCGCGCCGCCGGACGAGGCTAGGAGCTTGCCGCGCGCGTTGGCGGTGGAGGCGGCGGTGGCGCCCCGGACTTTCTGGGACCATTTGTCGAGCACGGCGCGGCGATGCGCCATTGATTCCGCTTCTAGGGCGGTCATGCGTGTCCAGAGCGAGGCGGAGGTGGTCGCGGGCGTGGCGGGAGCGGGCCGCTTGCGTTTCTTGCTGTCGTCCTGGGCGTGGTGCGCGTCGGCGAGCGCGAGCCGGAGGTCCTCGAGCGTGGACCACAGCGCGAGAGCGGCGGATTCGGCGGATTTGATGGCTTCGCCGTCCGAACTGGAAGTGTCTGCGTCTGCATCGGCGGCGGCGGTGGTAGTGGTGGTGTCATCGGTGGTTTGCTGCTGGGTGAGCTGGTTGATGGCGGTGAGACCCTTCTGCAGCTTGATGCGTGTGTTGAGCAGGGCGTCGAAAGTGGCGCGCTGCTGCTTGACGGCTTTGCCCTTGGCGGCGTCGGCCTTGGCGGCTTGCGAGATGGTTGCCGCGATGGTCTTTTGGTCCGAGGCCATGAGTTTGCGGAGTTGCTCGCGGTCGTCGGATTTCGCGGGGGCGGAGGATTCGGAGGCGTCGGAGTCGTCTTCGTCGGAGGGGAAGTCGTCCTCGTCTTCATCCTCGTCCTCCTCGTCCTCATCTTCTGACCCATCCAGCTCGTCCGATCCGTCGGTGTCCATCTCGTCAAAGTCGACCTCCTTTCTGGCCTTCTTTCCGGTGGTCGTTGACCGGCGGGGTTCCGCCTCGCTGTCACTCTCGGAGATGTCTTCGTCGTCTTCATCGCTGCCTAGCTCCTCCTCCTCCTCATCCTCCTCATCGTCCTCCTCACCACTAGACAATCCCTGGAACGGATCATCATCACTCTCCGCCTCGAGCGCCTCCCTGCTAACCTTGGAACCAGCGTACTGTTTCCCCAGGGCAATCGGATCCTGTTTGCGCAGCTTTCCTTTGCTGGTCGACATTAGTGATCCACTTTTCCACGCAAAGAACCCATCGCAACACAACCACGCAGACAGTAAAAGAAAACCTACCCGACAGCCTGATAATGCTCTCGCCCGGCATCAGCATCCATATCCTTGCCCCCTTCCTCATCGCTACTCTGCACCCCGCGATCGAGATCCTCGGGATCGAAATCTGCGACGGCGGGAATAATTAGCTCCAACTCAAGTTTCCGAGCGACCGACCACTAAAACCGACCCCCAAGATGGAAAGAAAGGGGGAGAGAAACAAACCTTTAGGAGTAGGATCCTCCAGCTCAGCGAGCTGTTCAGCCAGCGACTTAGGCGCCATTTTGCTTGTGTGTTCTGTGAGGTAAAAGCAAATGCGATCCCAACAGGTGAAGCTGAATTTGCGTTCCGGGCGCGAACAACTTTTTTTTTTCGGGGCGGGTTGTTCTGCCTGCAAAATTGGGCGGAGGCGGTGACGGCTAAACTAGCCTGATACAGCAATGGTGAGCTTATAACGGGGGTGTTTCTCCGGCTGTGAGGATGAAAGTTTGGCAGTATGTTCCTCCTTCATGCATCAATATGCGATCCTCACCGCCAACAACGTCTTGCAAGCTGAAGCTTCAGCAACTATCCTCCTGACTATGATGCTGTTTAAACGGCTCTTCTCGACGGCGCGGGTGCTGCAGCATGATAACCCTTTGGTATCCCCCCCGTTCTTATCGGTTGGTGAATGATGCAGCTGACACTGGGATGTAGGGCCTCCCTCGCTCCGGAACCCCGCCGTCTTTCCCTCGCCGGCGCGGCCTGCCCGAGAAGCGCAAGATCCGGGACGTGAAGAAAGTGATAGCGGTCTCGTCGGCGAAGGGAGGGGTGGGGAAGTCCACGATAGCCGGTACGCTCGTCTCCCTCGCTATATACTTGTAATCAAGTCAATGACAGATAGGAACTGATGTATGTGGCAATGTGATGTGCAGTGAATCTCGCCCTCGCATTCGCGCGCCGCGGCATCCGCACCGGCATCCTGGACACAGACATCTTCGGGCCCTCGATCCCGACACTGCTGAATCTGAGTGGGGAGCCGCGGTTGGATGAGAGTGTGTCTGCCCCCAATTTACTGAAAACCTCATCCACTAACTCTACAATTCCTTGGATAGATAACTGCCTCATTCCCCTAACCAACTACGGCCTCAAATCCATGTCAATGGGTTACCTTCTCCCCAGCGCCCAGCAAACCCAATCAGACCACCCCGACCACCCCGACCAACCAATCCCCATGGACCCTACCCCCATCTCCTGGCGCGGGCTGATGGTCACCAAAGCCATGCACCAACTCCTCCACAGCGTCAGCTGGGGCCCCCTCGATGTCCTCTTCCTCGACCTCCCGCCCGGCACCGGCGACGTGCAGCTCACGATCAACCAAGAGATTGTGCTCGACGGAGCGGTAATCGTGACCACGCCGCAGGATATCGCGCTGCGGGACGCGGTGCGCGGCATCGGGATGTTCCAGCGCATGAACGTGCCTGTGCTGGGCATGGTGCGCAATATGGCGTATTTCAATTGTCCGAGTTGCGGGACCTCCACCGAGATCTTCGGGCATGGGCATAAGCATCTGCAAGGTAGGGAGGAGGAGTGGGGGGTGCAGGCGGAGTGTCGGCGCCTCGGGGTGGAGTTCTTGGGGGATGTGCCGTTGGACGCGGCTGTTTGTCGCGATGCGGATCGCGGGGTGCCGACTGTGGTTGCCGAGGAGGGCACCCCCGAGAGTAAGAGGAGGGAGGCGTTTGTGGGGATTGCGGAGGAGGTGGCGAGGAGGGTCGGGGTTCAGTGGTAGAGGGTCTACTTATATATGGGAGGGCGAGGGGAGGGAAGAAGGAGTGTGTATGATATGTATGTGTATATAATATACCCTGGAGCTGTATACTTATAAGTGCTTTCCAATGAATCGTGCGTAATGCAATTTACATATTAAAATGTGCAAGTATCAACAATGATCAAGACAAGGATGCACCAAGCTGGGTATAACACCACCACCACCACCACCACCACCATAACGCAACACCACTCTAGTATGTACATGACATGAAAACCATACAGGCATTAATGAACATACTCATCGGCCGTCTTGAAGTACTCCCGTTCTGGCATCTCCGGCCGCGGCGTCGACTCATTTCCCACCCCCGGGGTCACCTGCCCCTCACTGGGCAGCGCCTCGAACGAGCGGTACGCAGACTCGTTATCGCTAAGCGCACCGCCCAGCACACCCCGGGCATTGAGCACCGCCCGTGTGCTCGCCGCGTCCACCCCGTTCGTCGTCACCCCCAAAGACTTCTCGTCGCCGCCGATCGTGCTCGCCGTGTCGTCCGGCGGCTCCGTCGTCAGCGCGCTGCGGATGGTGCCGGACCCGGCGTTTGAGGAGGGCCGGTGCCGCAGGCGCGCCGCCCAGCTGGGATCGGCCATCGCACCGGCTTCGTGGAAGAGCGCGCGGGTGCTCGCGTTCTCCTCCTCGAGGTTCTTGCCCTCGTAGCCCGGCAGGACGAGCAAGGGAGTGAAACTCTCGAGGGAGGGCGCTTGCGTATGCGCGTTCGTCGATGAGTTGCCGTCATCACCATCCTCGGACATACGTTTCGGTCCTGAGGTGCCGACTCCGTTGGGCTGCGCCCCCGGGCTGGAAAAGTCCTGCACCGCGGCGCCGGTCACGGCCGCGGCGCGCTGCGTGGCGGCGGCGTTCTCGCCTGTCTGCTGCGCGGCCTCGGCCTTCATCGAGGCGCCCGCCTGGCCGGCATCGACGCTGGTGCGCGCGGACCGGTCGCCCTTCAGCTGCTCCTTGACGACGGTGCGCTCGTCGTGCTTGCTGGCCATGCGGCTCCACATGGTCATCGGGTAGCTCTTGCGGCCGGTCTTGGACGGCAGCACGCGCGGCACGGTGCGTCGGGCCGCCAGGGAGCTGGGCGGGGGCAGCTCACCGGGGAAATTCTGCAGCCCGTACGCCAGCTCCTTCATGCGCTGGCGCTGCACGCGCAGCTTCTCCTTGGCGTACCGCGTGTCCCACTCCGTCTTCGCGGCCAGCCACTTGCGCACGAGCGCCGGGTTGAAGACTCCGACCTGGGAGGGGGGGATCTGCAGCACGGGGCACGCCGACGGCGGGTCCAGAGGGTAGATGTTGCCTTTCTTGTCCACGCGCTGTCGGATCATGCGGTCTTTGAACGCGGGCAGCGGGTCGCCTGCCTTGCCGATACTGTCCAGTGGGGTGGAGTGCTGGCTGTTATCAGTGTCTCGCTTGGCCGCCGGGTCGTCGCTGCTATCCGTGTCACTGGACACGCCGTGGTCATCCACGATTTCGACCTCGGTGTCTTGCGCACACGCCAGCGCCCAGGCGCCGAACTGCGCGATCGCGCGGTACATGTATTTGGCTGGGTGGGTGAAGCTGAGAGTCGGCGCCACATGACATAAATCGTCCCAGACCTGGAGCTGGACGTAGGTGCCAGGGTACTTGTTGAGGGTTTCGCGGTTCGGGTCATGCTCGTCCAGGAAAGGATCGCCGGGCGGGTATGCAGTTGGATTGGCGGCTTTGTGGGCGACGTACAATTGCTCGTCTCTGAGCATCTCCCCGCCGCCGCTTTGGATCAGCAGTGGGGGCAGTCCGCCGAGAGAAGGCTGGAAAATTGGAGAGACGAGCGGATGCGTGACGAGATCATTGGTCGTATACATCTGGATTTGGTCCTTGATCTCAAGCGTCTCTCCGTCTATCGGGACGATGAGCTTCCCGTGGTGGATCTCGGTGGATTGGCGCCGGGAGGTGGCGTGGTCGGCCTCGGAGGAGCTGCTCTTGTGCATCGAATAGCCCCTTTCCGCCGTCTCATCGTCCCGAATACTCTTATCGGGGACCGCATCGCTGGGATTTGCCGGGTGGTTCTTGAGCGCTTTCTTCAGCGAGGCGAGCTCATCTGCATTGGGGGGCGGCCACGCTGCAGACGGCTTGTGAAAGAAGCCGTACGGCGGGATATAGTCGCCAGGATTGTCCTTGACTATGCTAGGGAACGAGTGGGTCAAGTCCACCCAGGGCGATATCAGGATCGCCCCCGCGGGCAGAGGAAGCCCCTGATCACGGAGGATGACCAGTAAACTGGGACGTTAGCTGCAGCTGATGTTTCGGTAGGGGTCTTTGACATACGAGAGAACGAGACCCCCTCCGGCAGAGTCACCAGCAAAGATGATCTCCTTGGGCGAATACTCCTTCAAAAGGAACAGGTAAGCCGCCAGCGAGTCCTGCATGCCACAAGGGAACGGGAACTGCGGCGCCAGACGATATTTTGCTAGACAGGGTTCAGTGTTATTCCAAGCGGATACCCCCATCAATTATGGGTCAGGTGAACTCACTGAGACTCCGAGTCAGTACCGAGGCTTGATTGCACCGAAGAGAGACTTACCGTGCAAAAACCCTCCCCTTCAACTTCCGCGCATGCCGCTGCATCTGATACCGATGCGTATCCAGACTGCCGAAAAAGTACGCCCCGCCGTGGATGTACAGCATGATGCGCTTCTGGCCGGGATGGTCGTGCCCCGGGCGCTTGCGTTCGTTGTAGTCGTCCTTCATCTCGATCCATTCCGCCTTCAAGTCCTCCGCGGGACCGCGCCACTGCCACCACTCCTTCCCGCCGACACGGGCGATGCCCTTGGGGCCGAGCTGCTGGTTGATTGCATCGGCAGCGCCGCGGAGACAGTCCTCGGGGACGGTGACGGTCTCGACCTTCACCCAGTGCGGTGCGGGAACCCGCTGGCAGGAGAAGGTCTGGAGGTCCTCCAAGGTGTGCTTGGAGGCGTAGATGAGGAATTCGCGCAGGATGCGAATGCTTTCATCGTAAGAGATGTGGACGTTGGGTTTGTGGTGGAGGGATTTGCGGTGGAGGTACTGCGGGGATTGTGAAACGGGGTGCGGTCAGTTTGGAGGGTCCAGCAAGAGACAGTTGAAACGCGATGGGATCATTGCCATGGAGGGGAGGGGACGGAGTGACCCACATGAGAGATTAGGGTCTGAAGGACTGCCGGGGTGAGGGCCAGACTCAATGCAAAGGTGTTCAGGGGCATAGTGATGCACTAGTGAAGAAGCGGCAAGCTTCACGCGTGGTCATGGAGCTTGCGGGAATGAGTGTGTTTTATAATGGCAGGCCAAGTGAAAAGAAATGACACAAGAGTCAGGAGCGAGAGGGGGTGGCAGCGCAGATAAACTAAAAGACTAAAGGGAGGGGGATGGGAAGCAGCGGAACCCAGGGAGACGAAAGGAGTGGGCCAGGAACCGATAGACAGAATCTTTGAGGGAAGAAATGGACCAATGCTGGGTGACGAGCGACAAGGGCTGGACCCTTGAGTGGGTAGATGAATGGGCAGTGCTGCGAGGAATTGCCAACCACGCATAATGCATCGTCATCACCTCCAGAGTATGAAGTAGTAGTAGTAGTAGTAGTACTTTTTCGAGGGAGGGAGGGAGAGTCGTTGGTGATGCCTGAGGCCCAAACCGAGGTCGGACTCGATGATGTCATCACCAACAACCATCACACTAGTCCTAATGCGGAAAGTGTGCTGGTTCCAGTTCGATGCCTGATTCAGGCAGGCATCGAAGACCAGGACCTTGGAGTCTGAGAGCTGATGAATCCTGGATGTGATTTGCAGCCGAAAGTGGTGTGTGTGCTCCAATAGCTTTCCAAGTTCTCTATTGGCTCACTTGGGTAGCCAAGCTTCTGATACGCAATCCAAGCTTAGTCGGAAACTGTTATAGCTTCAGCTGGCTGTGTGTGTTGGCATAGAAAAGGACGAACCAAGTACTATCTCACCGCCAGGCTTTGTCTGTCGCGTGTCAGAGATATTTCCTGCGTGTCAGCATTCATGTCGACAATTGAACGACAAGTAGTATCCAGTTGTACCATAACATCAATCGTGATTGAATCTGTATTGTAGTATAGAGAAATGGCGGAGAAACAACGAAGAGATGACGTCTCTCTTACTCCGTACAGCGGTTTATCTTATCGCCCTCGGACCAGAGAATCCATCCACCAAACAACCGTCTCTTTCCGCCACCTCCACCTCCATTTTTGCTTCCCTTTTACTCCTACAGTACCTCAAACCTACACACCAACAAACCAATTCCCCTGCAAACAAGAACAATAACCCCGCTCAAAATGACAGCCACCACCCACCCAACAACCATGAAAGCCTGGCTCTACACCACCACCTCCCCCACCCTCGAAGCCAACCTGACGCTACACTCGACCGCCCGCGCGCCCCCCGCGCCGCTCAAGCCGTCGCAGGTACTGATCCGCGTGCTCACCACTGCCCTCAACCCCGCCGACTACAAAGTCCCCGCCATGCCCATCGTCTCGACCGCTCTGATCCGCAAACCCGCCAGCCCGGGCCTCGACTTCGCCGGCGAAGTCGTCGCCACCGCCGACACCACCACCACATCCTCCTCCTCCTCCTCCTCCTCCTCCTCAAGCTTCACCCCCGGCCAGCTCGTCTACGGCACACTCGACCTACCCACACAGTTCGGCACGCTCGCCGAATTCCTCATCGCGCGGGAGGAGAATCTCTCGCCGATCCCGGAGGGGGTGTCGCTCGACCACGCCGCCACCGTCGGCGTCGCGGGGATGACCGCGTGGCAGTCGATCGCGCCGTTCTTCACCCCCGACCAGGGTGAGCGGGTGTTCATCAACGCCGGATCCGGGGGCTGCGGGATCTTCGCGATTCAGATCGCCAAAGCGCTGGGCTGTATGGTCACGACGACGTGCTCGACCAAGAACGTGCAGCTGTGTCGCGAGCTAGGCGCGGATGAGGTGATCGACTACACGACGGAGGATGTGGTGGCGGTGCTGAAAGCCCAAGGCCAGGTGTATGATCATGTGGTCGACCATATCGGGCTGCCGGCGGAGCTGTACAATGAGTGCCACGCTTTCCTGAAACCCGGCAAGACGTTTGCGCAGGTCGGGGCGACGCGGTTCCCAACTTTTGCGACGCGGTTGCTGCGTCCGGGTTTCCTGGGCGGTGGGAAGCGTAGGTATCTGCCCATCTTCTGGAAGCCCAATAAGTCGGATCTGGTGCGGGTGGGCGAGTTGATCCAGACGGGCAAGGTGAAGGTCGTGCTGGATAGTGTGTGGGAGTTTGAGGATGCGCCGAAGGCGTTTGAGAAGTTGCGCTCGGAGCGGGCGCGGGGGAAGGTTGTGGTGCATGTAGCAGAGGCCTAGGGAGGTGGGATGTGTGGTGTATAACAAGTAGCATGTAGCATTTTTCGGTGTTCTATGTACAGTACAGTACAGTGCCTTCTCTCTCATTGAATCACGGGGGGGGGGGTTCCGTTCACTACCTCCGATGTTTAATAATGCTATAATCTTCACTTCTTCTCCTTCCTCTGCAAGAAAGTCATAGCCGCCACGGCCATAGCATCCACCGCCGTCTGCAGCGTCGGCTCAATAACGGGGGCAAAGAAGGGCGAGTGGTTACTTGGCAGCTCGCGCACGGTATCCTTTTCCACCGCCTCATCCCACACCTTCGCATCCACGCCTCCAAACGTCCACATCACATACGGCGCGCCGACCGCCGTCGCCAGGAGCGAGAAGTCCTCACTGGCCGCTGCAGGCTCCGACTCCACCAGATTCTCCTGGAAGTACTCCCCAAACGAGCCCTTCAGCGCCTCCACCAGCGTCCCATCGTTAATCGTCGCGGGGGTCGAATAGATGAGCTTCACATCCGGCTTCTCCACACACCCGGCAGCCGCACACTCCGCCTCGACAATCCTGCGAATTGACTCGACCACCCGCTTCCGCGTCGCCGCATCATACGTCCTCACATTCAGCTTCAAATCACAGTAATCCGGGATGATGTTATGCGCATGGCCCGCCTGGATGCACCCACAGGTGACGACCGCCATCTCGCCCGGCGTCACCTCCCGACTGACGATGCTCTGCAACTTGGTCACGACCGCCGCACCGGCCACGATGGGGTCGATGCACGTATGCGGGGCAGAGCCATGCCCGCCCCGCCCGTAGATGCGCACGTCAAACGCATCCGCAGCCGTCAAGAACCGCCCGGCGCGCACGCTGACGCTCCCCGTGCGCATGCGCATGACATGCTGCGCCAGCACCACCTCGGGCCGCGGGACCTTCTCGTACAGCCCGTCCGCCAGCATCGCGCGCGCCCCGTCCAGCTGCTCCTCCGCCGGCTGGAAGATGCACACCACCGTGCCGGACCACTCCGCCCGCGCGCGGTGCAGCAGCGCCGCGCTGGCGAGCAGGCTGACGACGTGCGTGTCGTGGCCGCAGGCGTGCATCACGGGGCGCAGCGTCCCCGAGGGGTCCTTCGTGGTGCGCGTGCTGGCGTACGGCAGCTGGGTCTTCTCCTCGACGGGCAGCGCGTCCATGTCTGCCCGCAGGAGCACCGTCGGCCCGGGCCCGTTGCGGAGGACGCCCGCCACGCCGTGCCCGCCGAGGTGGGTGTGCACTTCGAAGCCGAGGGTGCGAAGGTGCTCGGCGGCGGTCGCGGCGGTCTGCTCCTCCTGGCCGGAGAGTTCGGGGTTCTGGTGCAGGTGGCGGTAGAGCTCCTCGAAGGGAGCGAGGTCGGGGCGGTGTTGCGCGATGATGTCTTTCATGGTTGGTGTGGGGCGTTGGGACGCTGGGGGTCAGAGGGGTTAGAGGTGGTAGAGATGGGGATAGCACGATAGTGCTGAGCTTTGAGGGATGTGAGGTTTTAGTGGGTGTGGAAGGGGATGCTCACCTCGAACTTGCATGTTGATATTGCGGGGGCGGGGAGAGCGGGGAGGGGGGCAGTCAAGGGTTATTATATAGGAGGGATGGGGACCAGGTGTAGGACTGGGATGAAGTTGTGAACACGAAAGTAGTCAGCATGATCATGAGGAGTAATCAAGGTGGCATCGGAACATCGAGGATCGGCAGTCTATGCGAACCAGCGTCCAGGACGATTGCCGAGTAGGATGAGCGGGGACGGTGTACTCAGTTGAGTTGCGACTCCAACCAGTCTTCACCGGCAGCGTCATCCCGATAAGCTACGGCGATCGGCGGAGCCCAGTAGCTCGGCTAATCCGCCTGACTGCGCATCGGCTATCTTGTTGGCTGAGCATTGGAGATAAGGAAGAAGAAGAGATGTTGTGCTTCTGGAAAGAAAACACGCTATCCATCTTTAGTAGGCGTAGATTGAGATACTTCCGCTACATATGACAGTCAACCCCTCTATTACCCTTCGAAGCAGGGGAAGCAAAAACAAAAAGAAATTGGTCGAGATGCTCACACTCGGACTCGAACCGAGGATCTCAGCATTACTAGTGCTGCGCTTTACCATCTAAGCCATGCGAGCTGATTGGTTACAACTAGCAGTATGCTGCTAATATAATTCACATCACAAAATATGTAGTGATACAACAGCTGTTGTGCTCTTTGCCCATTCTACCCCGCACAGCGTTGCAACGGAACAAGACTCGACTCAGCCGCATCCTGGCCAATGCTTGGCTGCAACACATACCACATACGTGTATCTGCAGTTTTGGTTGAAACATGCTGAAAGGGCTTGACTTGGCAGTTGGGGATGGAGTCGTTCATTCAGCATCGACCCAGTTGCTACAGACAGAACAAGGAGACGGCTGAGAGGGTTGCAGTACTCTATTCCCTAATATCCTAGATGTCTAGTAGTTGTACTCCTTCCCGGATGTCTTTCTCCGCTGAGAACATGATGAGCATGGAGGTTGAAAGGTATGTGCTTCAGGATCCTTGCCAGTCGACCCGGGTGGTTGCACAGCATCGGGCATACAAAGAATGGTGTCTCGGATATCGAGTAAATATAGACCAAGATGGTGGTCACTCGAAACACTCAAGTTGAACCCTCCCTAATTCTGCGGGGAGTCATTATAAAAGACTGAGACTTTCAACCTCTTTATGTGTAGTGTTGCAAAGTGAGTGACACCCATAGTAGGTAATATCTCGTGGACATTGCGTGACTCCTCGGACAGCGGTACCAGGAGCTGGCTGCAGTGAATGTCTTCTTTACAGACAATAAAGCAATTCAAAGCAGTGAATAAGTGAATGAACACAAGATGTAGATTAGAGAGTATATATGAAGCCCTTTCTGTCAATCTCATGTCTTCTCATCACAATCGCACCTCCATCTCTGTCTCTCTCTCATCTCAATTCAAGAACTCAACTCACATCCTCTACCTCCTTACCCACATCCATCAACAAAGCCACACTCTACAAACCAACTGCGACAATGAAGCTTCTCACTCTCACCACCCCTCTCCTCCTAGCAGCCCTCGCCCAGGCAGCTGCCATGGTGACCCCGGCCGACAGCCTCATCGCCAAGGACCAGCACCTCGAGGCCAGAGCCGATATGTGCGGCAACTTCTGCGTCGGGCCTGGCTACTGCCACGGCAAATGCAGCAAGTGTACCAACAATGTGTGCAAGCAGTAGTAAGTTCGTTCCTCCGGGGCAGTCACAATCTGGATGGATGGATGGGTGCTAATCCGGCTTATTGTGTGGTTTAGGGCACTGAACTGATGTACTGTGCCTGCCTGTCGCTCTTGTGCCGTGAAAGGCTATATCGATTCTTTAGACAACACCAAGCGCCGGAGTACGGTGCTAGGAATCGGTGCAATGAGGGGATGGGTCAACTGGGCTTTTCTTTCTCATTACTGAACTGGAGAGTCAATTCTTCTTTGTACACTTGTGGCTTTGGACACGATAGGAGTCGGTTACGTGCCAACTAGAAACCGCAGGATTGTCTCGGCTGGTATTGGCCTGTTGCGTTGTACGCTGGTTGCCCAACGGGTATCGGAGGGACGATGCATGATTTAGCGGCTGGGGCAGTTTATTCGCGACTTCTGGATCGAAAGTATGATAGTCCCCAATCTATCTATCTATCTTCCATTACACCCTATACCCACATGTAAACGTAGCCTACAAGTAAGAATATTCGATGTGCTGCATGCAGTCAGACCCGATCGCCGTCGGGACTAAGACCCTGACATCATGGGATCAGGTGGCTTAGACCCCGATCTCGGTGGGCGTGCAGCGGGCTAAAGCAGGTACCAACCGGCACAGTCAGGATGTGATCATGCGATGCAGCTACGATGTACAGTCTCGAGTGGACTCATTTGTAAACAATAGCATTTGTCAACTAGCTGTTCGCCTGACTAAGGTACTGTGTAGTATGGACATGCACTACTAGTATGTAAACCAGACTACGGAAATGGCAATTTTAAGTGGATCCAATGCGGTGGATCCCGCGCCTCCCGCGAACCACTCCACAACCACTGCGCAAAAAAAAAAAAGAAAAAGTTTGGCTGGCACATCGAACCACCGATCGCTGTACACCCAAAGAGCAAAAGAGAAAGCCGAACGCGGGGGTTGAACCCGCAACCTTGAGATTAAGAGTCTCACGCTCTGCCGATTGAGCTAGCCCGGCTGTTGTTGTTGAGGGCTATAGTGCTCTAAAATATATACCTGTTGCAACACCGGCTCTGCTGGCTCAGAACAAACCACAACCAAACAGACGGGGGTGAGGAGGCGGGGTCCTGGATATGGTCGATAACGAGACTTCAGCTGGGATGTGCAATGCTGATGCCTGATCTTTAACCGCCGGGACTGCAATGCAGTTAAATTGTCATCTTGAGGGGAAGGATAAGCACTGTTGGATTTCTGCGTTCGGGTGATGCTCGTTGACGGTCACTGGGGTCAGCAAAAGGAATCATAGAAGAATCATGACCATCATCCGGTCCTCGTGGCGATAAGAGTCACCGAAGTCAGCCTGACTACCCACCCACCTTCAAAATCGCTCAGCAAAGGCAACCCCTCACACGATCACCGCGTGCGGCGGCTTCCAGCAACAACTTACCCGCAAGGCAGCATCCGATGAATCAGCCCGGTCGAGGTTGCTGACTGAATTAGTAATTCCCAAAACCAGACGGCATCCGTAAAGCGTGTACTAAGAGCTGCGCAGATGGTGACGACCGCGAGTCTCAAAAGGGAACAATCATCTCAGGTGGCAAGCCATAACCAAAGCAACCCCCAGGCCACCGCGACAGGATACGAGCCACACCCAAGGTCATTGCGCATGGTACTTGCAACCAGATTTGCGACCCTTTCCCAGTAGGCCCTTTACCATTAACCCATGGAAAAAAGGAACAACGCGAAGAAGGGAAAACGCGCAGGTTGCATGAACCTCGTGATCCAAACCCCGTGGGTAGCAGGGAAGAAGGAGGAAAACCCCCATGTCCGTCCGTCGTGTGGGTTCGACGGGATTGGAGCGCAAGGGGAGGGAAATCACGGCCAGTGACGGTCATCGATTTGACGGTGGCTGAATTTTAGGAGGAGTTTCTGGGCATTGCACTCCGTCAAGAGCTTTGATCGGGGCTACTAGTGTCAGGGCCCCCAGGGGCTGAGACGCTTGATGCCTTAGCCCTTAGCACTTGCAAGATCGACAGGTCCTCGTATAGCGGAGGGTTGGCGGTTCGATCCCCTCGTTAGTAATGCTACCCAGAAAGTGGTTGTGGGTGCGTCCTTTGCTGTGCATATTCTTAGATCGAACTGAGCCTAATAAATAGAATGATAGGATATGCAGATAGCTCAGAGACCCGACAGTTTGGAACTGGTGGGTTCTTTTGTCTCGAATACCGCTCGCGATGTTGACAGCGGCTGCTTAACAAATGAGGGCGGGGATGGAGCCCTGACGCGGGGAGAGCTGGTCGCATAACATGGCATACAGAGGTAGCCAACAAAACCCGTAGTCATTCGGTCAAGCTGGAGGGTCAAGCCACAGTCAGTTGGAGATTGTCACTTGTCCGACGATGGCGTCACCAGCAAAAAGAGTGAACATCAGCCAAGAATTGAGGAACGAAGGAAGATGACGAGGGGGCAGTTGGGATTGTGGCGCAGGAAACACGAGGGTTTCAGCCACAACACTAGCCATCGGTCAATGACTCTGAATGACTCTGTGGAGGAGACTCCGTCGAACTCACCGGCTTCCCCGACACCCTGAAGGGGTATAGACTAGACGGAGACTGGGGATGACTAGTGTGATTGTGGACACCCGCCGTTCGTGGCATTACTGCTGTACTAACCCTATCCTCTCTTAGTGTGTTCATCCGGTGCAGTCAGACTGTCAGATGAGGACAGATTAGGGAGAGGAATGATCCAACTTGACCGACTCTTGCAGCCCCTACCACCAATCAGATTACAATTAACCCCCCCAACTGGCGATCTGGTTGAAGACAGTGCGTTTCCAACTGGGAAGTGGAGATGAAAGGTGGAAATGCACTGCCTTCATCACCACTCGCATCCTTCACTTTCACCAAACCGCACCAGCCACAGTCTGCCAGCCTTACAGTCACCAGCCAATACTTTCTCCGCCAATTTCTGTTCCATAGGCTGCCACACCCTCCAATTCATCGTCATGTTATTGTTTTTATTCATTTAATTTTAGATTATGACTGACTTTTCTTAGCGTCCCCATCTGTGACCAGATCCGTCATGAATCCCTCCTGCAGTTCATTCTACCCCCTTTCACGGATGCCTTCCATGCCCGTCCTCAAACTATATAACCTCCTCTTCTCCCCTCTCTGTTCCTGATGTTCATTCTATCCATTCGCATTCAACTCTTCAGTTCAGACTTGCTACAGACTATATAGTCTCGCTCGGGTCATACCTGCTACATTCCAGCTAGTTCATCCATTACTGCTACACTTTAATTCTCTCCCCACGTGCCCACTCAGGGCTCAATTCAACCCATCCGTCACACTGTCGCCCTTCAAATCCACTCGGTTTCTCTGGCCCCCTATCTACACCTCCGTCCGGGAGTCCGTTTCTCTACGCTCGAAGCCCCGTCTCCGTCGATCCGTAAGCATGCCTCACCAGGTCGAGCAAGTCGTCGAGCCGGTCGTCCCGGTGAGGGAGCTCGAGGCCGACGAGACCTACGTCCTCGACAGCTTTGAGAGCCACGCCAGCCACTGCTCTCGATGCGCCAATCCCCTCAAGACCCGCGAAGAGGACCGGTCACTCTGCAAGCGTGGCCACCAGTACGCTCGAGACGTGGCCGATTACCTGCGCAGCAAGAAGGGGAAGATCTACTCGGTGGTCGACCTGGAACGCAACCGATCCTGTCTGGTCAAGGTGCCTCTGAAGTACGCTGCCGCGCGTCAGCTGCTACTGGCCATCGAAGATGGGCTGCGCGTGGAGAATAAGTCGGCCGCCGGGCCTCGCAACTCGGCCCCTCCAGTCATCAGCTACGATGCCACTTATCCCGTGGCCCCCCGCCGCATCACCACGCAGGACTACTTGCGCCCTTCCCAGGCGATCATCGAGCGCGAGCCACGGTCCCTAAAGCGTCACCGGGCCATCATCTACACCTCTCCTCGCAGCTCGCCCAGCCGGGGGTCGCTGTACGAATCCGATGCGGCCGAGCGGTATGAGCGTGTCAAGGAGTCGTCCCGCATCTACCGGCCGACGGACTACCACCGTTGATTCAGGACACCTAGTCTGGGATTGAAATTGTCCTGTCATCTCTCACCGCGAAATTGGATACCTGTCTATTTCGGTATTATGCAGCCAAGACGCTGTTACCACGCTGTCCCTCAAATCACTCGGATCAATCTGTCCACCGGAAGGGCTTTAGTTGGGTCTGAACCCACCGCGGCCTCGTCCAGCCCCAGCCTTCTCATCCTTGCCCGACCGCATTGGTTTTGGCGATGGACCTGTTGCTACTGCTGCACTTGCGCGTTCTGCAGTGCGCTTGGCATATTTGAAGAGAGTTTCATTTTTCTCTCCATTGTCGCATTTCTCTCTCCGTTGCTCTCATTGCAATGCTTTTCTTCCATTTGTTTCGCATTATCGGGTCAATTCGACTTTAGGAAACAGAAACCCCGCTCCCACAAAAAAATACCATAGTGAGCACAGCAAAACCACGGAGCGAAACGAGCACAACGATGAGGATGCCAGAGCGAGAGAGAGAGAGAGAGAGAGAGACCGAGATCTGTCGTGCGACCCTGCTTCATGCTGTCTACACCGGGGGGAAAGCGGAAGAAGCCCGTCCAAGAGAAGCTGCAGCCGAAACGTACTTACTGTATTATTGTATGTATGGCCTGCAAGCTGTGACTCATCCGCCCTTCGGATGCAAGACTTTTTTGTACTTAGTAGGTAGTCTAGAGCATGATGGACTGCAGCTTACCTGCAGCCCGCGCCTTTCCTTTTACTTGTTTCTTTTTCTGTCTTAGTGGCATTGATTTCTCCCACTAGGGGAAAATCGTCCCCCTCTTTTGCAGAGTCCCGAGCAGGGAATCTCGCCCAGCAATTGAATTTCCTTTGTCGTGATTGGTGGTTCGACGTGCCCAATTGTATTTGTAGTTTGTAGATCAAGGCTGGATGATTCGTCAATTGCGAGCATTATTGATGCCTGCGATGATTGGTCGTTGGGATGGGTCTAGTGGAGGTTAGTAGGGACTATTCATATGGCCCTAGACTTCGTACTCTACCTTAGTAGCTTCAAAGACCTCAGTATACGTATGCACTACTTCCCAGAGCGACCGTCTCACACCTAGTAGTAGAGTAGATACCATGCTCAACCCCAAACAGCCACACTTTCACCCCTCACAACCCAAACAATCCAACTCGACCCCCAGCGCATCTCCCATCCACCCCGAAACAGGATTCTCATAAGGCATCAATTCTCCGACAGTCACCTCAGCACGAACCTCATCCCTAAACAAGCTAGGCCTCACCGATCACCACCGGAGAATTCACCACTGCAGCCAGGTCGGCGTCGCAAGTCCCGCAAGCACCTCTACGTCCCTGGAATGCCCTAGTCTGTCATCCCGGGAGAAGCATTGCAAAACACCGCGGACATAATCCAGACAGACAGATGATTTCCCACAGCCACAGGACATGCGCCAAGAAGAACAACGCATGCCGAATCCCTGCAACAAACGCAAGCACTACCCGCAACCTAAATCCTTCTCAGCGCCGCATGCATGCTTTTACTGCACACTACACCGGTAGTAGTCGTCTGTCTTCGAGGAGGAATCTTGTTTTGGGTGATGCATAGCGGATGTCGGTAAGCGAGGTGCTGCAGCGCATTGCCAGCCTCCCGACCGACTCGGGACAATCACTTCCCAAGTTTGTTTCAGCCTTTGTTGCTTGCTTGCTGGCAGTCAGGCAAGGAGTCTGGTTGGCACCGAACGACACAAAGTTCACGGCGCCGGGTTCTCCGAACAAGAGTATCCCGAATGAGAGTAGGGTTGAGCTGTAGCTCCAACACCAACAAACACACATTTCTAAACCCCGTTTCTATACTAGCTAATTCTCTCGGACGTAGTGTACGCCCTACGGTAACTTCGCACCCTCGATAGTCTAGACTTCCCGATCTCGGTCTTCTTGGGTCGCGGGGTGGTACGTGCCCGACGAGATGTGGATCCCTCCCCCCCACCCCACCCCCCTTGCGCGGACCGGACCCAGTGGCCCGGGCTCCACTCGGAATGAGCTGTCATGCTCCGTTTTCAGTTTCCAGCTGGTTGGGTGGAGTGTGTGGTGGGAGATGCAGGGCTGGGATTGGATGGGGTTGCTGTGAGGGCTTGGGGGAGTGAGGCTGGGTGGATCTTAGGTGTAAAATTTGGTGGTGATGGTATGATAGTGGTGGATACTGCCGGTTACGTAGGAGGAGTTGGGATGGGGTGGGGTTGCTTTGCCTCACTGTTTGGGGGAAGGTATTTATAGATGCGGTGACGTGAGGATTGGGTTGGGGCGCTGGGTTTGTGGCAGCCGGAGAGAGGGAGTTGATATTGAATTGAAAGTGGGTGTGGCTGGTGAGTATCTTGAGGTGGGGATGGTTGGATGTGGGAGGTGGATTGCGAATTGAGTCAGGTATCAGGGCTGTTCCTTAATGAGAAGGCGAGGCGTGACTCCTGCCAAGCTGTCCATTCTACTGCTTGATTGAGTTTGTTAAACCAGTCTACGTGGGAATATCTCTCCTGCTTCATGGCATTCAACATTCAGTTTCCCTGTTTTCTTCCCCTGCCCCAGCACTCATCCCATAGTGTAATGCCGATTTTTCTGTTGGTATGCCACAATTGGCTGTCACTGTATGTATTGATGGGAAGCTTCTTGTAAATATACAGGAGCGGTCAAACTCCCACCTGCCTCTGCTTCAGGTGCAAACTGTGCAGACAATACTCGACAAGGCAGGGCCGAATGATATCCCGAGCCCCTGGCACAGTGGCTGCTTCACTGTGCTCCGATATGTAGCATCACGTAGTCATCATCTCGGTGGACAGGTGGGTCGTAATGGGGTTTCTTGGCGGAGACAATAGGATCATGAGAATCGCAGTCTCACTCAACCCGTTTACCATGATAGGCGGACGAGGTTAGACCACGAGACATCAGTAAGTCATCATTTATTTTCAAAACTGCTACTGCATGAGATATAAGAGAGTAAATCCTGCCAAACTTGATAGAATATAATCAAATAGCTTCTAAGGTCTAAATTAATTGGGAAGTCCATATAGTATCAACACCCTGTAGTATAGTAACAAAGCATCAAATTGAATCTGAATAATCAGATTCTCATCTAAACAAGACTAAACCCTAGAAAATCTGGGCCCATCAGCGGGCTTCCCGCGCGGAACCCCACTCCGAACATGCCTTTGCTCGTCCACCCCCGATGAATTAGGGTTAAAACATTCTGAAAAGCAGATTATACGACTGTGCGCCCTTCTTCCATCACAGCTGAATGAAGACCACTCTACAACTCTCCAATGCATTTGGTTGCGGAGGGGCAACTCAGACCCTTCACCAAAGTCTCGAACTCAACGCACATATCGGCGATGAAGGAACGGTCGAATAGACTGGGATCATAGCGGAAGGAGGTGATGACCGCGGGACCCTGCACGCGACACTCGCTCAAGATCGGCAAGGGAGGCGCGCCCATGGGGATCGCACGCATATGTGCGGCGGCGAGGAGGAGGGATGATGTGTCGCTAGCGCCGTCGTCATCATCCTGGAAGGCCTGGACGACCATAGGGAAGGCATTGGCGCAGGCGGCGCCACAATCTGGATCGATACGAGCGATGTTGCTCCAGCCGGTATGCTCCCAGGGAATCATTGCCTGGAGCCGTGCTTGCACGTCGCGGAGAAGGGCCGTCAGAGTGGTGGTCGGGTCCACGGGTATGCGCAGAGGGACCATGGTGATCATGGGGGCAATGACCTCCTCGATCCCGGCGATCGCCTCATTCCGCCCGGTCAGAGTCAAACTTAGGACGGCGTCTGGGCTCTGAGACCGCCGGGCCACGAGCAACCCCATCGCCGCGTGTAGGATGGTCGGGAGGGTGATGTTGTTGTTGCTGTCGCGGTCCGGGGAATGGGTAGGCGTGATGACCAACTCATGTTCGTAAAAGGCGTTGGCACAGGGTTGCTTCCCGCAAGCGGACAATTGGCGTAGTGGTTGGCAGCGCGTTCCCGAAAGCTGGGATGTCCAGAACTCATGGGCGGAAGGCCGATGGATCCGCGATATATGTTTAATGTACTTGCCAATAGGTTCGATGATTGCTCCGTCCACGACGTCCTCCGAGGCTCCGTAGAGCTGGCTGAGGCGACGAAGAATGAGACGGATCGACCAACCATCGTAGATGGCATGATGAGCAGACCAGACGAGGTGAGTGGGTACGTCATCCGGATCCTGGATAATCGCCATTCGGTGCATCTCGCCGCCAGCGACAAAGGGGCATCGCTGGTCGGACTCTAAATACGCCGCCACGTCTTCGGAACGAAGTGTGACGGCGAATGGCGCGCGGTGCACAACCTGCAAGTACCGCACGCCGTCCCAAACAATCCGCGTACGAAGGATTTCATGGGACTCAAACAACATCTTCCATGCATGCAGCAACTGGTTCAGCTGCACAGACGGACGTAGCTGTACGACAAACTGCGTGCAAAACCAACCCGGACTTCCCTCCGCTGCTACCATGTAATCATGCTGAAGGGGCGAAGTGGGCAGGATATCGAGGATATCTTGACTCTCGATGCTGCAAGCAGACATCACCTCCGTCTTGATCGAAGTTAAATCCAGATCTTGCACAAGCTCGAAGCGTCCGTAAGAGCTCCCAGTTTGTGATTGACTGACACGTTTCACAGCGGCTTGGGCGGCCATGTCTGCAAGGGTCGGATGCGCAAAAATAGCTTGCACAGAAAGGTCAATGCCAGCATGTCTCGCGCAAGAGACCAAGCGCATTGCGGCTAAGGAGTCACCCCCCACCGCAAAGAAATTGCTGTCCGGTCCAAGGGGGCATCCATCGAGGCGGATTGATGATTTCCACAGCTCACTAAGCTGGCGCTCTTGCTCTGAGAAGTGCTCCGCGGCTAGCCCTCCTTCAGATTTGGCATCAACGATGACGGCCTCCCCTTGCTCTCGCAGTGCTCGGCGATCGACTTTTCCAGAGGCGGAAAGCGGCAGTCTTTCAAGGAAGACATACTTGGCGGGTAGCATATGTGAGGGTAAAATGCTGGAAAGAGCTGAACGGACCTTTGTCACCAATACTCGCCTCTCCTCTTCCAGCAGCGGTGTCGCCATTGCGGGATCACGAGACGCGATGAAGGCGACAAGGGGTTTGGAATTGAGGACTGACAACTGATCCACAATGGCTAGCAGATGGGGGGGAATCATCTGTTGAAGTTGGTTTTCAATCTCGCCAAGTTCGACCCGCTGTCCATTGATCTTGACCTGCGTGTCCTTACGGCAGAGGTACTCATATGATCGTGCATTTTCCAGTCTGACCAGATCGCCAGTTCTGTAGAGTCGGACCTTGTCGCCACGCTGGACCAAGGGGTGCCACGGTGGATTGCGGATGAAACTGGTCTTGGTCTTGACTGCGTCGTAAAGGTATCCCTTGCCAACAATGGGTCCCTCGACCAAGAGTTCTCCAATCGCACCGGGGGGCATGAGACAGTCGGTATCGGCCGGATCGACAATCCACAGTCGTGCACCCATTCCATACCCGAAATTTCGCGGCGAACTAGAGCTCGGGTCGATCGGGTCGCTGATCGCACACCAGATGGTGCATTCGGTAACCCCGTAGATATTGCGAAGATGAACCTTCCCTGCCCAATGGCGAATGTCGGTAAGCTGAAGAGGTTCACCACCTAGACTCAGTGTGTCCAGCGTTGGCAGATGCTTGCCAGCCAAGGTCCGTGCCACGGCGGGCGTAAGGCAGGCTTGATCAACCCGCATATCTCGGATGAAATCGTCGAGGGCATCCAGCCTTTGTTGCTCGGAGGGAATGCAGATACACGCACCGAAGAAGAAGGCCCCGAAGATGTCGCCGAGGCTGACATCAAAGGTGAATGAAGCAAACTGTAGAATACGGGAATTGGCGGTGTATCCCATCCGTGTACCAATGGCTAAAGTACTAGTCACCAGATTCGAATGGGTTTGGACGACACCTTTAGGGTATCCCGTAGTCCCCGAGGTGAACATGACAAAAGCGGCATCATCAGGAGTGACGGTGGGTAGCCTGGGAGGGTCTACAATATGACCGTCAAACGTGATGTGGTTCACGAGCACCACATCCACATGGCAGCCGTTGAAGATCTTTGCGCAGCGGGCGCTGGAGAGGCAAACAAGAGCCTTCACGTGGCTGACCACATAGTGCGCTCTTTCCAAGGGGTAGGTAACGTTGAGTGGCACGCACACCCCACCGGCCTTCAGGATTGCAAGCATGGCAATGCAAACCCACTTGGACTTCTCGAAGCAAATGACTACATGAGAGCCAGGACTGACACCTTTCCCTATCAACAGTTGAGCTAGCTGATCAGAGAGTTCGTCAACCTCGCTGTAATCAAAGGTGCCGTCCCAAGCACGCACGGCCGTTCTGCTCACGTACTGATCAGCCTTTTCGCTAAACAGCCCGTGCAGTGTGTTTGGAACCGGAGCAGGAAGTTTCTCGTTTGCAAGGAGAAGGTCGCGTTGCTCGCTTGCTGTTGCGTGACGCAAAGCCGAGATTTTGATCGAAGCAGGGGCCGAGCAGATGGCGCGGTAGATAGAATTGAAGTGCTCCAGCATCCACTTGGCCCTCGTGTCGTTGATAACCTCGCTGTCATAAAACATTCTGGCTTGAACACCCGAGGCATGCACCTGGCATTCGACTTCGAGCGCGTACATTTGAAAGTTCTCGCTGTTGTCCACCACTAGTGGCGCTCCCAAGACTTTTGACATGCCCTGTTCCGTGGATGCGTCATTGACCAGGAACATATGTTGGAAGTTGCATGCACGACGGGCGTCCGCACTCAGCTGGCTGATTTGCTGAAGACCAAGATGAGCGTGCACTGAAACGCGGGCAGAGTCGTCGTGAATATCTTGCAGCAGTTCTCCGAGAGACTGCCCATTCTCCAGGGATACTCGGACCGGGACTGTGACGATTGTCGGCCCAACAGCATGAGCAAGGTAAGGAGAGGTTGGATCACGGCCGTGAAGTGTTGTTCCAAAGACCACCTGGTCCAGATTGGCGTAGGCGCCCACTGTTAATGCCCAGGCTGCTCTCAGCAGGTTTGCGACTGTAGTGCAAGTCGATCGTAGATCGGTAGGCATTTGAGTTCTGATGGCCTTTCGCGTTTTAGGTCGATATGCGGAGTTGTGCGGATGAGGAAAGACTGGATCGGGTGTTTCGAAGAGATATTTTTCCCAGAATACTCTGGCCTGCGAGTTGTCGCGTTTACAGACCTCTGCAATATACTTCCGATATTCACATCTCATTAAGGGTGGGGGCACCAGGGAAGGTTGACTGTACTCCCAGTCCAGCAGGCGGAAGATGAGATTCAACGAGAAGGCATCATAGAGAGCATGGTGAATAGTCCATGTCAACACCATTCCGTCTATGGTAAAAATGCAGAGCGGTCTGGTCGCAGTTTGATTCGCAAGCTGGTCCATGACAAGAGCGTTGCCAGTTTCCGGAGCATCCTCGGACCAAGAAAAGAATTTCTTCAGGACAACCTGAATCAATCCTCTGGTCTTGGAGTAAAAAAGCAGAGTCCGCAAAGCCGGGACTCTTTGCACGACATTCTCCCAAGCCTGCTTGAGCATGCTGATGTCTACATCGACAGACAGTGGGAATGAGAGGCGCGCGGTGTATGCTCCAGGCTCCTTGATGGACAAGGCTACGAGGCCCTCTTGCAGTGGTGTACACGGATACATGTCGTCGATATTGTCAAGTGGAACATGACACTGCGATACCACCTCTTGCTTGAGCGTATCTTCTTCCTGGGATGAAAGACCCAGGATCTCAAATGGCATCAGTGAGCACTGTACCTTGCTGGCTGATTCAACCAAAGAGCCAGTGTCCCGATCCACTGCCGCTGCCATCTGACGCAAGATCGGGGCCTGGAAGATTTTGTCGACACTCAGGAAGATACCCTGGCGTCGTGCGGTACTGACCAGCTGCATCGCACGAATAGAATCACCACCAAGGCGAAAGAAGTGGTCATCACGCCCGGGAGGATCGACGAGCTTGAGAACAGTAATCCAGAGAGAACTGAGAGACTGTTCTAGTTCACCTTCTGGTGACCTACGATTTTCAGCTGAGTTGGCGGATGTGTTCCCCAAGAATGATGCAGAGAGGCTTTCTGCCCATTTTCGTAAAGTTCGACGGTCAAGCTTCGCGGAGATTGACAGAGGGAGGGCGGACACCGGGATGTATAGCGATGGGAGCATATATGGCGGAAGTAAGTCCGAAAGTTGGGGCTGGATATTCTTCTGAACCAGATGTTGGAGAGCTTGGTTCTCCGAAGCTGCGGTCAATACCTTGGGAGCCTCAGAAATAACATGATCTCCACGTGAACCAGGACTTCGGACAAAGGCCGCTAGGGTTGCAGCAGCAGAAGGGCCACCTGGAGTGACAATTTCCACCGCTACCTCGGTCTCTGAAGGCAGCAATTGACGGAGACTGACCTCTACCTCCGCAAGTTCAATCCGATGGCCTCGGAGCTTGACCTGCCGATCTTTACGCCCGATAAAGTGCAGGGCGCCATCTTCTCCGTAACGGACGATATCACCAGTACAATAGGCCCGTGGGCTCTGTTGGGACAAGTTGGAGGGCAACCATGCAGGATTCTGTAAGAAGGCCGCCTTCGTTTTCTCTGGTTCCTTGAAGTAGCATCGCGCCAATGTTGGACCGTGAAGAACGAGCTCACCAGCTGCGCCGATCGGTACAAGCTTGTATGGATCACGGGGGTTAACGATCCACGAGGTCGCGCCCATCCCCCAGCCTATGTTCTGAGACGAGTCCCCTCTCGACAATTCCTTGCCCATACACCAGATCGTACACTCCGCAGGCCCGTAGATGTTCACTAATTCTACCTGATCGGCCCATTTATTGACCAGTGACTCATCCATTGGTTCACCTCCAACCACTAGGCGCCGCAATGTAGGGACCTCTTGGGGATCGAGTTGCAGGGCCACTGTACTTGTCAGACAAGCATGGTTGACGTGCATTCGTTGAATAGATCCGGATAAATCGTTGATTCGTTCAGTCTCTGACGGCACACAAACACAGCCACCCAAGGCGAGTGTGACAAGCATGTCTCCGATACTAACATCAAAAGTATAGGCCGCAAATTGCAGGACGCGGGAGCTGCTACTGACTTTGATGGCTCGGCCATGTGCCAGAGCGCTTGAGCTCACAGCTGAGTGTTCGACCACGATTCCCTTCGGTACGCCCGTGCTGCCAGAGGTAAAGACAATATAAGCTGGGCTGTTTGCAGAGGACATCGGGATCCGATCTCTGACATCAAGGCTCTGTTTCGTCCCATGGAAAAATCGGTCATTAACCACCAAAGATAGAACAGTCGATGGGCTAAGAGCCTCTTGAAGTCCCTCGGAGCAAAGTATGATTCTGGCACCGATGTCTTGAATGATGGCGTCTCTGCGGGACGTGGCATTTCTGGGATCCAAAGGGACGAAGGCAGCCCCCGCACAGAGGATCCCAAGAATTGCGACTTGTGTCCACTTGCACTTCTCAAAGCAAATAGGGACGAAATCGCCTGGCCTAATACCACATGTTTGTTGAAGATGCTCGGCCAGCTGTAAGGATAAGCTAATGAGCTCTTCGTATTGTATATCCCCATCCCAAGAGCAAATTGCGGGTGCATGGGGCCGGAGCCGAGCTTGTTCTTGAATCAGTTCATGTATGCAAACATCGGCGTACTCAAGAGAACGATCGTTCCACCGAAGAATCTGCCCTTGATCCAGAGCATGGAGACGTTTGAGCTCAGCTACTTTTGTCCATGGAGAACCCGAGGATAAATGTTGAATAGCCTCATCAAAATATGTCAACACGCGTCGTAATTGGGTGGCTGGAATGACGGTCTCGTCATAGGAGACAATCACGTTGGCACTAGACTGGTGCATAGTACATTCGATATTGAGGGCATTCGTGTAGAAGCCGTCCAAGGACGTTCCCGAGACTAGAGACATAATTGGTCGATCGTGCTCATCTGATGCTCGTGAAGAATCTGAATCGGGAAACTGTAAGATGAGAACAGATTGGATATCGCAGGCAGACTGCGCGCTTTCGCTCAGGCGCTGAATATTCTGCAGGCCAAGGTGCTCAAACGGGATCATGGCAGTGGCGGAGTCTTGCACACGCTGCAGAAACTGCTCTTTGGTCCATTCATCTTGCACCTGTATGCGAGCAGGAACCGTGGCAATGGTCGGTCCTCGGACTGATTCAATTCCTTGCAAGGGGAGATTCCGACCACTGATTGTGAGTCCAAAAACGATATCGTCATGTCCCAGGAATTGCGCGATTGTCAATGCCCAGGCAGCGCGGAAGAGATTCGAGTCAGTGACCTCCGTGCATATCGTGCGGGAGAAGTGGATTTGTCGCTCCATCAGGGCTGTCGGACGTGGTTGGTAGTCCGACGTTGGCAGGGCTGGAAACTCACATCTTTCGGCTCCTTCAAGGTTTTCGCGCCAGAAATTCCGAGCATCTTCCATGTTGGTCATCGTTGAGAGCTGAACAAAGAGACTGAATGGAATGCTAGAAGCATGGCTGGTTTTGCCTCTGTATGTTGCCTCGACGTCACGCAAGATGTTCTGGATTGTCAATCCGTCATACACAGCATGGTGGGCAATCCAGACCACGGAGTTTCTGCAGAGATTCACTTGAGACAACTGTTTGTCTCCTGGTCCTACCTGGAAGTTCTGTAGAAGCGAGTCTTCATCCTCTGCGCTGATGCGGCGCACCACACGCTCGTCCTTGATGACAGCCTGCATGAAGCGCCCCTCGCTGGTACTAACAAACCTCGTACGCATGATGGGTGTCCGGGTCACAACATCAATCCAGGCCTGTTCAAGCATGTCCAGGTCCACTTGATCAGACAGCGAGAATGTGAACTGTCCTACATATGTACCGGGATTCCTCAGCGAAAGGGCGAACATCCCCTCTTGGAGAGCTGTGCAGGGATATAGATCTTCCAAGCTATTCAAATTGAGGCCAAGCTGTGCAGTTATGTCAGCTTGGAGTTGACTGATATCGTGAGCGGGATCGTGTAGACTGAACGGTGCTGGTGCGGCCGGTGCTGGCTTCATTACACCATCCGACTGGTGCTCACGCATGTGCGCTGCCATCTTGTACAGGACTGGATGCTTGAATGTGAGTTCAACAGTGAGGTGCAAATTGTGTCGAGAGGCTGCTGAAACCAATCGCATTGCCTTGATGGAATCGCCCCCAAGGCGGAAGAAATGGTCACCTCTTCGGATGTCAGACGTTGGAACCCGGAGAATGTCAGCCCATAGCGATTGGAGTTGGCGCTCCCAGCGATCTTGAGGCTGCTCTCCATGCAGTCCAGAAGGCATAAGGTTTGAGAGGTATGTCCGTGGGATATTCTTTGCCCAGGACTGTAAGGCGTTCCTATCCAACTTTGCCGAGGCGGATAGTGGCAATGTGGCGATTGGAATGTATAGAGAGGGAACCATATATGAAGGGAGTAACTCGGGTAGTCTCTTGTCCAGTGCATCGACAAGATCTCTCAGCTTTCGAATCACCGCCTCATCTGTAACAATCTGGGTGTTGGGGAGCAACGACAAGTCGTCCCCAACATCCGGAAGAACGATGAAGGCAGTTAATTGCGCCAAAGACCCAGCACTTTCAGACCGAATCACGTCCACAGCCACGTCGGAATCAGGGGGCAGACACTGGCGGAGGCGGAACTCGACTTCAGGGAGCTCGATACGCTGACCTCTGAGCTTCACTTGACGATCCTTGCGCCCATGGACCTCAATGGTCCCATCACTACAATACCGACCCAGATCTCCCGTTCTATAAACGGTACCGGTGCACCCTACCAGGTGCATCCACCGCAGGTTAGACAGAAAACTGCCGGCAGTTTTCTCACTATCTTTCCAATACCCCCGGGCAATGTTTGGACCTCCCACAAGCAGCTCGCCAACCGCGCCGATAGGCAGAAGGCACTGGGGATCCTGAGGATCTGTGACATATATAGAGCAACCGACTGGCAGGCCCACATTTCGTCGGTCAGCGTTTTCTGCAATTCCGGCCGCACAATTGGTCCAAATTGAGCATTCAGCTGGCCCATAGCTATTGATGAGCTGGACTCTGCCGGACCATGTCTGAAGATTGTGCTCAGTGGCGCCTTCTCCTCCTAGAACCAAGGTCTTCAGGGTTGGAACCGCGCTCGGCTGAAGGAAGGAGGCCATTGTGGGGGTTTGAAAGGACCAGCTAACCTGCTGCGCAGTCATGAAGGCAGATAAATTGTTCAGACGATCCTCAGCAGAGGGTATGCACACTGATCCACCGACTGCCAGGGTGGTGAAGATTTCGGCCATGCTAACGTCATATGTGTAAGCTGAGAACTGAAGCACCCTGGAGGCAGACGTCAGCCCCAGTCTCGGTGCATGAGATAGAATACTGCTGCAAAATGCCTCATGTGTGATTTCTATTCCCTTGGGCCTTCCTGTACTCCCAGAGGTGAAAAGAACGAAAGCCAAATCCGAAGGCTGAACTTCCTTGGGGTCAAAGCTGGCGGATCCCGGTTGGTGCATCCCTCGCGAGAGGGCGTCGTCAATACAGATCACACAATGATGGAACACCTCCGCCTTGTGCATGTTTGCCTTGTTAGTCACAAGGACAGCGGAGTCCATTCGACTCACTATCTCCCGCATGCGCTCTGGGGGATGAGTGGGATCTAAAGCGAAGAAAGCTCCGCCGACCTTGAGAACAGACAACATGGCCACTACGGCAGTCCAGCTCTTATCGAAACACAAGCCCACTAGCGAGCCTCGCCCAATTCCATTTCCTCGGAGACACTTGGCGAAGGAGGCCGACAGTTGGTCAACTTCCTCATAGGTGAGTTGTCTGCCAGATGTGCTAAGGGCAATTTTGTTGGGCGCTTCGAGGACCGATTGTTCGAAGAGAGCATGAACCGTCGACCGAGATGCTGGAGGGACACGCGAATTCCAGCGCTCCAATGTAGCAAGATCATTTCTATGCGGCCCTAGAAGAACCTCCCAGGACAGTGGCTTGCTCATTGACTCGTAGAGGAGTCGTACTGTCTCTTCCAAATATTGGAGAAGACGAGAGACAAAGTCTTCTTTGCAAAAGGTATCATCGTATGTCCCCACCACGTCAATCGTGCCGCTTGTACCCAGGATACATTCCATGGTGAGAGGATAGGTGTAAACGTCCTGCTGGCGTGAGTCACCTTTGAAAAGATTGAGCATTTGGTGGCTCTGCGAATACTCCGCAGGCTGCAAGACAAGAAGAGACCTAGCTTCACATGCATGCTGCGCATCGTCACTGACTCTTTGAATGTTCTGGAGCCCATGATGCTCGTAAGGCATCACCTTGACAGCCTCCTCTTGCACCTTTTGTAGGAATCCCGCCACCGTGACATTTGGATCGAGCTGAACGCGAACTGGTATGGTGGCTATGGTAGGACCACGAACGCAGTCGATCCCTTTCAGTCCCACATTCCGACCACTCATCGTGGAGGCGAAGACGACGTCTTTCATACCTGTGAATCTTGCAATGACGACTGCCCAGGCGGCTCTCACCACAGTAGCGACGGTGATATCCGATGTCACTCGTTGTGGTACTTCAAATTTCCTCTCCATGCGGACTGTAGCGCTGATCCCTTCGGATTCCGTCACTGGTGCTGGAGGGAAATCGCAGAGCTGAGCCCCACGAAGATACTGCGCCCAAAAGGTCTGCGCGGCATGATTGTCCATTTTTCGAAGATGTCTGATGAATTTTACGAAGGACCTCACAGGAGCAGGGGTAGATCCGTAATAGCGATTGTTGACTTCGGCCAAATACTGATGAAAGGACCAACCATCATAGACGGCATGATGCAGCACCCAAGTGAGCGTCGGAGCCTTGTCCTCACTGCCCGGTGTGAGCAGCATGAGATTGCTCTGTCGACCTGGCAGGAAGGTAAATTGAGCAGCGCGAGCCTCTACCTCGTCACAATGGCACATTTCGACCAGCGACTCTTGAGTCTTCATGACGAGCTGCATGACCCCATCCGACTCGGTACTGACAAAAACGGTGCGCAAGATTGGGTTGTTCTGCAGCATCTGGCGCCATGCGTTCTGTAGCCGCTCCAGGTCAGTGTTGCGCGGGAGTTGAAAAGTGACTCGGGCCACATAGGAGCCCTGCTTCTTCAACGACATGGAGACGAGACCCTCCTGAAGAGGGGTGCACGGAGATGCATCCTCCACCTCTTCTGGTGGGATTCCGTAACTCGAAGCGAACATTTCTTGTATCCGTCGTATCGTATCCGGTTCCAGGAGGCTGAAAGGCGCCAGATCCTGTTCCTCCCAGTCCATGCTACCATCGTTCATAGAACTTTCAACTTGGATGGCCATGCTTGCAAGCAAGGGATACTTGAAGATTGACTCAACCGAGAGTACAAGGCCGTGGCGTCTCGCGGCTACGGATAATCTCATTGCTTTAATCGAGTCACCCCCGAGGCGGAAGAAATGATCGTCGCGTCCAATCTTGCCCTCCACTTCCAGAACTGTGGACCAAAGAGAAGCGAGAAGAGACTCTTTCCCCCCCACCGGTGCTTCATACTCCTTCATTTTGGGCTCTAAAGCCAGGACGGTAGACGCCGGAAGATTCTCGCCCCAAGCTCTCAACGCTCGGCGGTCCAGCTTCCCCGAGGCAGAGAGAGGCAAACTTTGCATTGGGATGTAGAAGGTAGGCACCATATAGGAAGGCAGTGTTGAAGCTATGCGCTCGTCAATGCCTGCCAACATTCGGTGGAAGCTCTCCAGCGCGACTGGATCAGCAACCACGGCACTTGAGCTGTCCCATACTTCAGTCATGCTCCCCTTGACAAAGGCAACCAGCTGTGGGTTGTTTGTCTTCCCTTGAAGGTTGATGACTTCAACAACCGTCTCCGTCTCTTGCTGCGGCAGACTCCGGCGAAGAGTATGTTCAATCTCAGCAAGCTCGATGCGTTGACCCCTCAGTTTCACTTGACGATCACGTCGCCCAACAAAACCGATCGTTCCATCAGGACGATAACGAACCAAGTCACCTGTGCGGTAGACACGTCGGGGGGTGGCTTTCCCGCTCCGTGTCTGTGCTCGGGTCCATAATGGATCGATAAGGAATGCCTCTGCCGTCTTCGTGGGGTCGTTAAAGTAGCCTCGTGCCAGCGTTGGTCCTTCGAGAACAAGCTCTCCAATGGCGCCAATGGGAGCTAGCTTATGGGGGTGATCAACTTCAGTGATCCAGGTTATGGCACCCATCCCGTGCCCGATATCGCTTGCAGAATCCACAGCAGTCAGATTCAGCTTGCCCACACACCAGACGGTGCACTCTGCTGGTCCGTATATATTGATCAGATCAACCCTTGCCGCCCATCGGTCAATCAACGCTTGGTTCATTGGCTCTCCACCGATGACGAGGCGCTGCAGAATTGGCACAGTCTGTGGGTCAAGCTGCATAGCCACTGTACTTGTAATACAGGCATGATTGACACCCAGGTCTCTTATAGCTCCACTAAGATCATTCAACCGCTGGGCCTCAGACGGCACACATACACAGCCGCCAAGTGCCAAGGTTACCAGAATATCCCCAATACTTACGTCGAAAGTATATGCCGCGAACTGGAGCACACGGGCCTGGGAATCGATCTGGATGGCTCTGCCATGGGCCATGGCACTGGAACTCAGAGCGATATGATCGACCACAATACCTTTGGGCCTGCCCGTGCTGCCGGAGGTGAAGACAATGTAGGCTGGGTCTTCAGCCACGACTCTTGATGGCTTGAGGAGCGGAAGTGATTCGAACCAAGTGCTCTCGCTTTGTCCACGATTGGACGAGAAGAGATCTTGGCTGACCACAAATGAGCGAGCATTGGTCCTGGAAACAGCATTCCTCGTTTCCGGTTGGCAAAGGATAAGTTGTGCTTTGACGTCCTCGATAATGGTGGCCAACCGTGCAGAGGGGAGCTTAGGGTCAAGAAGGACAAAGGTGGCCCCAGTTATGAGTACCGCCAGAATGGCCACCTGCGTCCAGACTGACTTCTCAAAGCAAATGGGGACAATCTCCTCCTTCCCAATCGACTCTTTCTGTAACAGATCCGCCAGAGAGATCGAAAAGATCATTAGTTGTCCATAGGAGAGGTCACCGTCATACGCCGAAACAGCCGGTGCCGACGGCTGGCTCCGAGCTTGGTTCATGATAATCTCATGAATTGGGATCGTGACTGGTGTAGGCTCGTCTTTGTTCCAAGCCAGGATCTGCTCAAGGTCCATATCGCTGATGTGCCTCAGGTCGTTGAGCAAAACAGAGTCATCTTGTTGAGTGACGGATTGAAGGGCAGCATCGAAGCTTGCCAAGACTCGCTCCACCTGGGATTCCGATATCAACTCGTTGTCAAACTGGGCGGTGACCAGGATAGAGCGTTGGCGGAAGACGCACTCAACATTCAGCGGGTATGTGAGGACATCCTCCATCTGGGAAGAAGTGCTTCGCATGAGTCGACCATGGCCACAGTCCTGGTCGCTGTCCTCTGGGAATTGAAGAAGGAGCAAAGACCGTATGTCGCAAGCCAAGCGCGCACTGGGACTTAGGTCCCGGATATTCTGGAGGCCAAAGTGCTCGAAAGGGATCATTGCCACGGCTTGCTCTTGAACCTTGGACAAGAAGTCTTTCAGAGTTGCCCCGCCAGCCACCGCTACGTGTACGGGAACAGTCGCGATGGTTGGACCACGCACCAGGTCGATGTCCCGGATTGGGAGGCTTCGACCACTCGTCGTCACGCCAAAAACAACATTCTCGAGGCCACTATATTGCGACAACACCAGCGCCCATGCCGCACGGGTGAGATTCGCAGCGGTCACCTCGCAGTTGGCACTCCGTGAGAAGGCGATTGTTCGTGAAAGGGTGGCGTCCGCTCTCACGGAGTGCGAAATGGGCTGCACCGGGAATGCACAGGTTTCGGAATCCCGCAGTTGATCCATCCAGAAGTGACGTGTTTCTGCCTCCTTATTGACCGATTGTGTGTCCCGAATGAAGGCCGCAAAGTTTCGTAACAGGGGCGGCCTCTGTTGAAGATAGAGAGATTCCACATCGCTGATGATGTGTTGCACCGAGACCGCATCATAAGTAGCGTGGTGTGAGGACCAAATGACGGCTGCACGACGACCGTCATCGATAGGACAGATATGGATTTGATTTGTCCGACTACCCAGAGTAACATAAAATTCCTGGCTAGCTGGATCGTGTTCGAGATGCTTGACTACCGTGATTGCGTCCGGGTCATCTCGAAGAACAACCTGTAGGAAATCGTTGGATTGCCCGCTGATAAATCGGGTCCTCAAAACGCTCGTTCGTCGCAGAACTTGTTGCCACGCTTGTTCCAGACACCCAATTTCAACAGCCGGGGTTTCGTATGTGAAATGTGCTATATAAGCTTCGGGATTTTTCAACGACAATGCCAGCATACCCTCTTGGAGAGGTGTGCAGGGATAAATGTCTTCAATCACTTCAGCAGCCACGTCACACTGCATCGAGGCGTTTATCTTCAACTCTTCAACGTTCGACGTCTCCAGGAGGCTGAATGGTAGTGGGTCGGAAGATTGGCCGTCTCCCTCGTCATCCACAGGATGAACATGTTTAGCAAGCTCCCATAGCACTGGATATTTGAAAATATTCTCAACGGAGGTGGCAATTCCAGCGTCTCTCCCCATTGCAACAAGCTGCATCGCTTTGATGGAATCACCTCCCAGACGGAAAAAGTGTCCGTTCCGAGATATATGGTCAGGCGAGGCGCTCAAAACTTGACCCCATAGCTTCTGTAGCTCTATCTCTATGCTGCCCACCGGTTCAGGTCCTTCCGCCACCGGACTGGACGCCAGTGTCGCGAGATCAGCAACCGACATGGTTTCGACCCATGATTGCAAGGTCTTGCGATCAAGCTTCGCAGATCTGGTCAAGGGAAGCGCAGAAATCGGGATGTATATTGCGGGGATCATGTAGCCGGGCAGCACACCTGCAAGTTGCTGCGGTAGATCCTTAGTGAGTAAGCCAAACCGGCGGACAGCATTCTTGGATGTAAGAATACTAGGGACAGCATTGACACCATAGTCATCTTCGATGGCGATGACGATAAACAATACGAGTTGGAAAGCACTGTTGGACCCGCCAGGACGCGCAACCTCAACCGCCAGCTCGACACCATGCGGAAGCAGGCCCTGCACAGCAAGCTCAATCTCGCTCAGCTCGATACGCTGACCACGTAGCTTGATTTGCTGATCTTTTCGACCAACAATATGTAGTGAGCCATCACCGTCGTACCGAACCAGGTCGCCTGTGCGGTACGCCCGTCGTGACGCCCTCTTGTCGGGACCCAGGTCCGGTAACCAAGCTGGATCATTCAAGAACGCTGCTCTCGTCCGCTCCGGATCATCAAGATAGCCCCGTGCTAGTGTCCGGCCACAAACAACGAGCTCTCCCACGGCTCCTATCGGCACAAGGCGGCTGGGATCCTCGACATCGACAATCCAAAGGGATGAACCTAGAGCCCACCCCAGCTTGTCCGGAGGGGTGAGGTTGGTGACTCGATCCAACAGGGAACAAAGAACCGCAGTTTCGGTGGGTCCATAGGCGTTTATGAGCCTGACCTGGGATGACCACTTTTCTATCGCCAATGCGGACATCTTCTCGCCACCTGTAAAAACGGTCTTGACTGTGGAGCACTCTGCAGGGTTTAGTATTTGCAGCACGCTAGGTGTTAGCAGCATGGTGTTTATGGCGTGCTCCTGAATAAAGGCTGGGAGCAAGTTGTTTCGCTCCACGTCTGTCGGAATGAAGACCGCTCCACCCACACTCAGCGTGGAGAATATTTCCAAAATGCATGCATCAAACGTGTATGATGCATACTGCAGCATCCTGGTGGCATTACTAAGCCCACTCGCGTCTGCGAGACTGGTCATGCTTTTGCTGATGCTGTGGTGCTCAATGACCACCCCCTTTGGCTTTCCCGTTGTCCCGGAGGTGAAGATGACATAGGCGGCATCGAACAAGCCACAACCGGGCAGCAGGCCAGCTTCTGGTGATATGCGAGGAGCTTGATTCGAGGGATAGAGCAATTCATGGGGCTCATGGACTGTAGAAGTACTGGCAATACGAACTGTTTCTTCCTCCACGAGAAGTAAAGCCTCACTCCGAAGCTGCGTCAGCACAGATTCCTGACGCTCCCGCGGTAGGTTTGGGTCAATCAGGGCAAAGGCTGCTCCCAACTTCCACGCAGCCAGCATGGCCACGACGGCCAATGCCGACTTATGGCACACAATAGGGAGGAAGGAACCTGGTTTCCCGGAAAACTGCAGGAATTCTGCGGCCAGTCGATCCGACAGGCTATCGAGTTCGGCGTACGAGATTTGGCGTGTGGACGAGCAGAGTGCCACGTCGTCACCCGCCACACCAGCCATTCTCTGAATCTTGGTGAGCAAGGTTTCAGTTACTGGCTCGCACGCGGATCTGTAGGGCTCTTCATTCCGTTGTAGGATCTGAGCCAACTGGTTTTCGGAAAGGATGTCGATATCTTGCAAGGTCTTTGCTGATTGACAGTTCGTCACGGTCTGCTCGATTGAAGAACAGAAACTATCCGCAAGTCCTTTGATTTGCGCTACCATGGCAGTGCCGGTACCTTTTGGAAAGGCCGTCTCCAACGTGATGGCATTCTCCCAAATTCGACAGACAAAATGCGGTTGCGGCAAGTCCAATTCAGCAAAGGAAAAGAGACGCTGGCCATGCGTCACAAGGAGGGCCAGAACGTCCGACCCAGGGCAAAACTCCTTTAAGATATCGGCAAAGACTGACCCCCCCAAGTGCGCCGTCTGCAGCACAATGCCAGCGATATCTTGATCCGACTTCACAGTATCGCCATCTACCACCCGGGTTTCCCTCAGTAATTGGCTTCGACAGGTAATCAGCGTGTCAGACTGAGACGTCCGTACTTCGCCGTGTGGGGTGTCAGTTTCCAATATTGTGTAGGTATGGGACAGCTCCGACTGGCCTGTGAATATCAGGCAGAAGATGGCCCAGGCGGCCACTACTTGATCGTAGGAGGGCGAGACTTCAAGCTTGCACACGTCCATTGTGAGACTATTCTGGGCTCGAGTACCCATTGACGTATGCGGTGGATGTGGAAAAAGATGATTGAGGATGACAACAGAGTAAAGAAATACAGCTCCCTTGATCTATAGTACTTGTTTTGGCATACAAAGTAAGTGTTGCTAAGTAGTAAGATCACCCTGGTCTATTCTCCAACCGGCCGTCCGGGATCCGTCCGGCGTCCGTACGGAATCCGTACGGGGTCCGCACGGCGCCCCATTCGACCCTCGTGTGATCGACATGTCTCTCCTACGGCTAATCTTCTAGTGTCAAATATGGTGATCCTGAAGGAGTCGGATAGTGTCAAATATGGTGATCCTGAAGGAGTCGGGTAGTGTCAAATATGGTGATCCTGAAGGAGTCGGGTTATCTCAGATGTTTGTCAGGCCCCACTTCTTCAGAAATCCCGCATAGTGAGATCAGTATCTGCTCAATGCCTCCCAATAGTCCTAGTTCGGAGATAGATATTGCTGTTGCATCTGTCCCAAGTCCGATCCACACTTTAAGGGAGAATCACGCAACGGAAGCAAAGCTTCTCCCCATTCCCAGGGTCCGGCTTAGCCACTCATCTTTTAGAAGTATCGTAGTCAGTGGTGCTTGTGGGGCCCTAATTCTTCACACGTTGCACTGCATAAGTTTAATAGTACCAAAATTCTCTCTCTCCCCTCCTCTGCCTTGCGCCTTTCCCCCCCTCCCCCTCCTCTCTTCAATACTTCCCTCCCTGAGACAGTCTCCCTCTTCTCAGGACCAAACCCTTTCCAAACGGCAATGCCTCGGGAGACAGAAATGCCCGGCAACGAGAGTCCGACAGAGCCTGAGTCTGACAAGCCGGAGAAAACCTGCGAGTCTCCCAATGTCACCATTTCCGGGGCTGAATGTCCTCGTGGAAAATACCTCACGGGATGGAGATTATCAGCTCTTCTGTTATGTCTGGGAGTGAGCACCTTTCTTACGGGGCTGGTATGGAAAACCCCCTTCACTTCCCTGTCAAGGAACCTTCTCGAGTGGTGTCAGATCAGAAGCTTTTACTAACATGTCGAAACGGCAATTGCAGAATGAAAGTCTGGTCGCCACGGCGATCCCTAAGATCACTGCTCATTTCCATTCAGTTGATCAAATGGGCTGGTACGGAACAGCATAGTACGTATAAGGTGTCTGAGGGCAAATCCTTCTTCCCCTTGGCCGCCCAGCTCACTCCCTCGTCAGTTTCCTATCTTCATCTTGTTCGATCCTTTTTTTTGGCAGACTATACAACCAGTACCCAGCGAAGCCAATCTTGGTCGGCTCAATCGCCTTGTTTGAGGTCGGCTGCCTGGTCAGCGGAACCGCGACGACTTCTGCGGCCTTCATAGTGGGCCGGCTCTTGTCTGGCTTTGGCTGTGCTGGGATGAACACGGGCTGCTTAACGTCAGTACTCCTCACAAATCTGAGTACATGCTCTTATCTGTTTGTCATCACTGATCGAAAACCGCAGAGTGCTTGCCCATGCCGTTCCTCTTGAGCGACGACCCATTTTTTCCGCCATTATCGATGGCGGCTATGGCGTTGCCTCGTCCTGTGGCCCACTGGTCGGCGGAGCGATCACAAGTCGGGTCTCGTGGCGATGGTGCTTTCTCGTCAATACCCCCCCGGGTGCCCTGTGCATTCTCGTCATCCTGTTGGTCTATCGAGACCAGTATATCCCCGCCGGTCGATCAGAGCGGCTGGTGACGCAGATTGCCTCCTTAGACCTGGTGGCTACCCTTCTTTTCGCAGCGACGGTGGCTTGTCTGATTCTACCGCTACAGTGGGGGGGCAGTACCTTCCCATGGCATAGCGCCAGGGTGATTGTCTTGTTCATCTTGTTCGGCGTCTTCCTGGCCACCTTGATTGTCCATCAAGTCTGGCGGGGAGAGGCTGCGATGATCCCCAGCCGAGTGAGCCGGAAAAAAGAGATGATTGGTGCACCTCTGTATGCCTTTTTTGTCGGAGGCACCGCCAATCTCCTCGAGTACTATGTAAGTCCGATGCATTCTCTTGAATGGTCTGTGCAGCTAAAGGGTGGGTGTCTGTAGCTTCCAATTTGGTTTCAGGAGGTTTGGTTTGTCAGTCCCCTGCGATCGGGCATATATACCATTCCCATGGTGGCCGGATTTGTCGTCTTCAGTCTTGTCGCCGGGTTTGGCGTTTCTTCCACTGGATACTATCTGCCGTTCATGTACTTGGGCAGCTGCGCGCTCATTGCCGGTTCAGCGCTCCTGACCACGATCCATCCGGCGTCGCAGCTGGCCTCCTTGATTGGCTTTGAGATTCTCATTGGTGTTGGGGGTGGTTCCGGAATCCAGCAAGCGTATTTGGTTGCTCAGACGGCCTTGGCTACCCAGGACGTCGCCATTGGCCTCGCAGTCATTGTTCTGGCACAGACCCTGGGCGGGGCGGTTTTGCTGTCCATCACGAGCAGCATCGTTCAGGGTCGACTGGAGACTGCAACCAACGGCGGCGACCCGTCGGTCATCAGTAGGGCCATTATCCCTGCATTTTATCTCGCCATTGCGGCCGGGGTGGGCTCCCTTGTGTCTCTGCTACTGCTGAGAATGAGATCAATTAAAGGAACCGCGAGCGACTCCAAGTAGCCTGAGTTCTTTTGGGGGAACCCTTTTCAGTAGACCAAGGAAAACGCACCGGAGTCTTCCGCGACTTCGTAAGGAAGATTGACTCCTCTTGATTGGCGAGCTACTGGAAAGAAGGATCTACGGAGTAGTAATGGCAGGTTTTGCGCGAGAGGGCAGTGTTAAGAGGTTGATGGTGGCTAATGACTGCTACTATAGCAGGCTAGCCGACCGCACAGAGACGATATGAGAGAAATTTGGAGAGAGAAGTAAAGAGAGAGTTTGCCAACCACTGACAGTAGACGTGCCGGGGCGACCGCTAGGCAATCATTGGCCCAGCACTTAGGGAACTGGTACCAAGAGCTGATTCACCGGGTTTTCGCAAAGGCAGGGGGAGTTTGGGATGAGCGAACCACTCTTTCCATCGTGTCTTGATCCCATCGCGGCTTTAATAATATGTATTTTTACCACGCTCGGACAGTAAGTACTTAGGCTAGGGAGCTATGGGGCTTTATGTGAGATGACTCACCCATGTTTAGGCTCTAACTAGTGTAGTTATCTCTCTAGTTAACTTCACTAATTACTTGGCAACTTTCCTCATATAAGAGATTCCTCTCCCTCTCTCCTCCGTGTTTCTCTTCCCGCTTCTCCCCCCACCTTTGCTCTTTGCTCGCTACATACCATATGGAGCACTTCCAACATACCGCCCATATCGGGACCCACTCCTTGAGCTACGCCTTACGAGGGATTCCTCGACAGCCTGGCGCTCCGCTTGTGGTGGTTCTTACCGGGATCACCAGCAGCGCGCTAGAATGGAGCGCGGTGTGTCGAGATCTCGAGCAGGAGGCATCAGTGCTGCTGTATGAGCGGACCGGCTACGGTCAGAGCGAAGCATGCCCTACCGCTGAGCCGGATTCCTTGACTATAGTGGATGAGCTGTCGCGACTCCTGGCAGCCGCCGCCCTGCCACCCCCGTACCTCGTGGTCGGTCATTCATGGGGCGGGATTCTCGCGCGGGAGTTCCTTGCCGCGCGCGGGCCGGAGGTGATCTGCGGGATGGTCTTGGTGGATGCCGTCCAGGAGCGGATGCTCTTCGAGACATGGCCCGATCCGTCTATCGCGGCCGTCACGGCGGGACTGGATTATATGGAAGTCGTCGGGCTGACCCGCGATCATCGACTCACGGAGGGCGAGTGGGCAGAGCTGATGGCGGAGGAAGCCAGCCCCCACCACACACAACAGGCCACCCGCGAGCTGCCCTATCTGCAGGTCAGCCGGGGGATTCTTGCCAACAAACAGCAACTTCTCCCTGGGCGTGATCTCCTCCGCGGCCAGCCGCTTAGTGTGCTCCGGGGCAATTCGCATCGCGACCAGGAGCGCATGTACCATCGGGGCGTGGCCCAAGGATTGGGGTCTGAAGCCGATCGAGCCGCCTTTCGTCACTACCTGGAGCGCTGGGACGCGAGTGAGGAGGCCTTTCAGCGCGAACTCCTCAATCTGTCGAGTAACGTGCGCTTCTCCACCACGATGAAAAGTGGCCATAATATCCAGATCACAGAGCCAGAACGCGTTGCGGATGAAATACGCTGGGTCTTACAGAGGACTTCGTGTGTTACCAGGAAATCCCCAGTTATATCTGATACCTGATCAACAGGCCTTCAATCACGCATGTGGATATCTTTACACTCTGCTAGTGTGAATCAAGTTTGTTCTTAGCTTATATCGTCCGTATCTCGAGTTCTCCGGCCGATCCCAAGAGCGCGGAATGGGTCGGACTTCGTCCTTTCACGGAAGTTGAAAGACTTTCTCGTCACAGACCTGGGGGATGTAAAACTACTAGGAAATGCACGGGCCAAGCCTTGAGATGGAGAAGGGCTTATCGGTGGGCTCATAATCTCAGCCCTGCCGTAAGTTACTTCACCAATATTGTTGTTAGTATGGTGGAAAAGGTGCAGGGATTGTATACCTCTTAATTCTTTGTTAACAAGTTATTGTTTGTATAATGATTAATACATTATATAGCTACCTTCACTATCAATTAGTGCCTTATTATATAGATGAATAATGATAGCTTGACTGCATGTAAGACCATGCTTCTGGTCATGCAAGTCAGACTACCATTTAGACAGTTTCATGAGTAGGGAGTCGTAAGTCTTTCCGATCTAGTGTTGGATTGGGGCGGGTTATTTTTGTGGGAGCGTTCTCGGGTCGGGACGGTTTGTTGGATCGGAAATCTTCGCCCCGCCCTGACCCAATCTAACACTATCTCAATTCTTATGACCAGGCTGTTTTACCGGACGTTTAACACAATTGAAGCTGTTTAGAACTCTATGCAAAATCGTGTGAAGAAATATTTCTTTTCGAATCAGAAGTTATTATATAATCAACTATATAAGTGTTAATTACAGACTCCTGCTACTCAACCGTTCGCGAGGCGGACTTGTCAGGCAGAAAGCACCAACAAGTGCAGCGCTCACACAACTAGCAAGACACCTGGAACAGCCACGCGTTACGTGAATAAGGATAAATGGGTTGGTACACGTGTATGCATTGTTTAGGAGTGAAGTGAGAAACGTGATAAGGTTGCTTGTGTGCGAAAATGCTGGCTACTGTACTGTATTGAACTGATCGCTGGCCTGTAAGAGCTGAGGCCCGCAAGGCTGAAGCAAGGGGTGATTACGTGATCCTGTCAAAGATGTGTGACTCTCATGCAGTGGGATGCAAAGAGAATTGGGAACACCCGTCAGAGGGCGGGTGCACGCGTTTGACTGTCTACCATACTAGCCATAGTAAATTAGACTAAGAGTATTCCTGAGCTAGCTACGCATTGCGCGTTTCATGAAGCTATACAAATTCTCAAGATGTCACGAAGCCTCACAGGTCCTGAATTGAGTCCCCAGACTAGATCTCGTATATGTGAGCTTCAATCTATTGGTTGGGGCGCTCATTAAATCTGTAATAAGCATCCAGAGATCCCAATTTCAACCATTTCCTAAACTCTTCGGAAAGAACGCGAGCGACAAGATCATATATCTTTACCTTGTTCCGATAGTCTATGCAAGCTCACTGAATGGCAAAGAGATGAGTCTACGCAAATGGCGACAGCTTAGTCGACCAGAACTCACTATCCAAGCTGCTCATAAGCACCTTCTCTGGGCCAGGGAGTATAAAGCTTCTACTTAAGATAATTTTTGACATATCATCAGGAATGACCAATGCCCCACTGTTGCTTACACTGCCACCACCGGCGTGATGCAGGGTCCGTGCTCCACATATCACCAGCTAAGCCTCGGTGCTGGAGCTTAGCCTTAGTTAATTCCACGGCGCTAGTTAACTGGTTCATGGTTGTTACAAGACGGATCTCTTCGTACCGTGAATATAAATGTGGATGGCATCTCTTTTGCACCTTCTCTCACTCCCCAGCCATCATTTCATCCCTGCATGCCCCACCATGATTCCCACACGTGAAGACATCATCAAATTCACCACAATCGTGCCACACGCCAACGAAGGACAGGCCTTGTTATTCCTGCAGGCAAGTTTGTTCTCTCCTAGAATCTGCCTCCGCCCACTGACTTATGTTTCTTATCTGCACAGGGAGCGGTCAGCCTCGATGATGCCCTCAGCCAATTCTATGACAACCCCCAGAAATACACCAACCATGCCGCTGCCGATGCACCACCACATATCCAGAGTCAGGATATTGCTGCACCTCCCCCCTCCTACCAAACAAGTGTTGATAACGAACGCCACTTATTCGCGACCGCGCATACAAATCCGCTTATCGAGGCGGCAAAAATCCGCGCTCGCGATGAGGTGCGCAGACTTCGCTCCCTCCCACAGGCATCCGACCCTGACGTTTATTCTAACCGCACAATGCATTCTGCAAATCCAGCAAGATATCCAGAACCGACTGCAACAAATCCGCTGGAATCACCAGATCTTCAACGACGAGATTGAACCGGAGCATGAGGCGCAGAACATACTCAACTGTGCCTGCGACATCCACCGGTACCAGCTTCGGAAGCAGAACCGGCTGGAGGTGCTGAAGAAGTGGTCCGGGGCAGTCATGTATACTGGTGGGGAAAATGAAAAGACTGGATGTCAGAGAGGCAAGAGAAGCTAATGTACCCGGTGGTCACAGGCGAGAAGTATTACGACGACTGTTCCCCCATCCTCGTCTGGAACAGCAACCCCTACAGCAGAATTACTACCCCGTATGGCCCCGTCGGTCGCCGCAGACTGCAGAAACCGGAGCCTCGTTACCACGCTCAGTGGCTCGTTGAGACCCTCCGCCTGAATGCTTCCCTCAATGCAAATGCTCAGAGAATTGCGAATCAATACGAGCCACTGGAGAATATCTGGAAGATTCCAGACGAGCTGGGGGCATCTGGGGACGGCGATAGCTCGGACTCGACCCACCATTCCGACTCCCTCGGACCGTCTAGACTGATGACGCAGATGCGCAGAGCCCTCCACCTCCGGTCCTCGGATGAGCGAGACGCCGTGCGACAAGCGAAGCGGAGAGACGACTATCGGAGGCTGCGCGACCAGATCGTCGCGGAGGAGACCGGGCGATGGCCCGACGGCGAGACGCGACGCATTGTCGCCGACTACCAGCAACGCGTGGGCCTGAGGCAGCGCATTGCGGAGCTGCGTACACGATGCCCCATTCAGTATCTGCATCTCCTGCGCGCAGGCTACTTCGAGCCAATCCCCGTCGCGTGGGCGACGCAGAACTCCAACCCGCTGAAGTTCCGGATTGAGGCGACCGAGGGATGGCGCGGCATCACGCCGGCGTGGCGTGGATTCGAGAACACAGCCGAGGAACGGCTGTACTGGGTGTTAAATGACCGTGCCGGGGCTTCAGAGGGCCCTGAGGCAAGACGCTGGCTCAAACCCGACAGGATCTCAGCCCTGAAGCTCGCGCAAGCACGCATGGCGACCGCGATCGACCCGCCGCCGGTGTACGAGGCTCTGGACGACACCTGCCACTTACAACAGACTTCAACCGCAGGCTACTCGCGCCAGGTCATGCCAGCCCCGTTGCAGTCGGTAGACGCACCGGAATCGCCGACAGACAACACGATGATTCTTTTGGACGTGTCGGGGTCGATGGACTCCCCCCCCGTGCGACCCACCTACGATCAGTACCTGATCACCCGCTATGATCGGACGCTGCAACCCAAGAACAAAGGCATAATTTTCCAAAGCATTTCAGCCCTTCTGGTCCCATCACAACTAACCCTCATTGTATTTCTGTCCAGATGTCGCCAAAGCAGTCATCCGCCGCTTCACCGATGCACTAGCGGTGCATGACCAGAACCGCGACGGCTACCGACTGGTGACCTTCGCCAGCAGGGCCACTGACATGGGCTACATCAACCACCGCAACCTCGACGCCGTCTGGGACAGTATCCACGTGGGAGGCGGCACGCGCGTCATGACGGGCTGGCAGCGCGTCAAGGACCTCCACTTCCAGCAGCACGCGGCGGCTGCGACCTACCACCCCGTGTACGGGTGGCAAGCCGGGCCCCAGATGCCCATTCTGCGGTTGCTGCTCCTGCTGGACGGCGAAGCGACCGACATGGATGAGTTCGAGCTGGAGCTGCTGAGTCTGTCGTGGGTCCATGTGACGGTCTTCTTGATCGGGGCGGACGGGTGTTCTCATCACCATCGGCATGCCAACGAACTACAGCGCATCAGCGAGATCAATCCGCACGTGGCCTTTGTCGATGCACAGGGCAATACCCCGGAGCGATTTGTGACCCATGAGCTGCTGAAGCGACATCTCGGGTACAACGTGCCTCTGGCTGAATTTGAGGAGTGGGAGCGACAGGATCCCCCGGCTTACGATACGTAGCTAGGCCCTATCCTGGATCGTAGTTTGTTTCGTTGACTACTATACACTTTATCGGCAATTCGGCTTGATCAGTATACTGTATGATTGAAGAGGGGGTCGGCACATACGCCCACAGGATATGGAACAAGGATCTGGCGTCCAGCCGGGGGCTTAAATGGCGGCAGAATCGGTTGCGATTATTGGATGTGGATGAACTAAGCCCTAACAGCGTGCAGTTACGGTGTACACGATGTCTGCAAGACATCCAACTATCCGATTCCGGCCTGCTGTTCCAGGAACATTTTGGGCGCTGCCGCCCTGGGCTGCAGCACTCGTGAGTGGATAATATAAGTTCCTCCTCTGCAAAAGGACTTTGCTTTTCTTTCTCTTTGTCTTCATGTGTGCACTCATAATACAAGCAAATATCTGCGTGCTTATGCATTCCAAGTGCGATAATCGTTCTAAGTACGGGACCTCGGATAAGAGTATTGGCTTCAGGACTCGGCGAATACATGTTGGATGGGATCGGATGAGAATCCGAAGCTCGGCCGTGTGGAGAGCCTTAGCTTTGCTCATGGGCTCGTCCAGGGCCGATAGACAGCATAGCTCCCCGCTATGCAAACCTTTTTTGCATACTAAATACTAACTTGTATTCTGAACGGCAGACGAACATCGAAGTCACCCCGGGAAGAACAGATCCGCCTCCTGCGGACCCAACCATTGCATCTGCAACCAGTCGTCCATCATGGGGAAGGAGTAGTCCATCCCTGTATACTGCGGGGGAGGGTATGGTCCCAGCATTGACGGCATCATCCCTCGGTCGGCTAAAGCGAGTCAGACACGAAAGGGTGATGAAAATGAAGAGTTGATTCGGCTCACCTTCACTCAGATCCATGGAATGCGACCAGGTGGTCATCCCCAGCCCTGTGGTAAAGTCACTGCTGGTGACCGTCGACGCGTTCTGCGTCACCACCATCGGCTCGCTGTCCTCCTCGGCACTCGTCGCACTCCGATTCCCGTCCCCGACGCGCGCAAGGGTAAGGCTGACGATCTCCGTCGCGCGCTTGGCCTCCCGGGACGAGGTACTGCGTCGCATCCAGATGGTGCGCGCCCGCCGTAGGGCAGCCAGAACTTCTTCCGTGCGCTCGCTGAGCGGCTGCGCCCGGTGCAGCAGCGAGCAGAGGATCATCGTCGCCGTTAGAAAGAGGTGGTTCATGCTGGAGGTGATGCGCCACCGCATCTCGTGGAGCTGGCCGCCCGGGCAGGTCTCCTCGTCGAGCACGTGCTGGATGTGCAACGTCCCCAGCGATGCGTCTATACAAGCGGTGCGCGAGTACGCGAAGGGCGCTTCGCCGCTGGCTTTTTCGCTGACATTCTCGCCGGCGCCAGCGCCAGCCCCCGCACCAGTCGCTGTCGCTGACGCCGTGGCCGCAACATGCAGCTCCAGGAACCGTCGGTGCAGCATGATCTGCCCCTTGTACAAAAGGTGGCCCAGGAAGAGCCGCGACATGATCACCTGCGGCGAATCCGTCACGCTCGCCGCCAGCGGCTTGATACGGAGCGGTGGTGGAATGCTGGCGACCGCCTCGTGCAGCGCTTGATCCGCTTGCATGATCTCCGCGTAGCTGACCGGTTTGACCGCGTCCGCGAGATCGGCGATCGCGCCCAGCGCGATGATCATGCGGCGACGGGCGATGATCCCCAGCGCCGGGGTGTGTTCCGTCTCGGGTCGGGCCGGTGGCAGCTGGGTTAGCTCCTGGTCCAGGTCCATGTCGGAGAGGTTGCGCGGCTCGGCCGTATCGCACTTCCAGTCACAGATCATCCGTGGCATCCCCATCTGGCTGGAGAGGAGAATGTCGCTCGTCAACACGGTGGCCCAGAGTCGTCGTCGCATCTCCCCTTGCAGCGGTGAGATGCCCGGGAAGTGGCTGGGGTCGCGGTGGTAACCCATTCGCATCGCTAGGTTGACTTCCAGTCCTAACAAAAACCAGATGTTGCGATCCGCATCCGGGTTGATGCCAAACTCAATGTAAAGATAGTGCACGACGGTCTCCAGCACATATTGCCCGGGCTTCGTATACTCGCCCAGAACCAGGCACTGCACGATCTTCTCGCGGTAGAGGTCAATCTGGAGGGACTTCTGCTCCGCTTCGGGCCCGTCGGTCGTATCCGAAGCCATCACCGCCAGACACACCATGCTGAAGAGAAGGCCAACCCATACGATCGACACCCGGCTGGAATCGGTCCAGAATGCCTCATACTATGTGATTGTAGTCAGCATGGGTACACTGATAATTTCAAAATATGCCAACTTGCCTCTCGCAGAAAGCTGGGCCCATGTACCGCAGCTAGTACAACACCCAGAGATCAGCCCACCCCCATCTCGAGACGGTCGGAGAATAGCAAAGAGGATTGAACAGGAGAGTGCCTCACACTCACCGGATGCGACTAGGTCGAGATAGTTGAAATAGCGTGAAATGTAGCGGTCGACGGCGGCCTTGGGCGGCAGAGCCGCGATAATCTCCGCGCGCGAGGTGGCCCGGTGACATCCATACAGCAACAAAGCATGGCGGAAGTGGGGTGGTTCCTCCTCACTGAGATGAGTGGGGGTCTCGGCCAGGGAGATCTGCTCCTCACGGTCACAGTGGGCTTTCAGGTCGGCGATACTGTCCAGAATGGCCGCCCAGTGTTCGCCGGCCACATACCGCAGCTCCGAACTGGTGATCTGCATGCTTCCGCAGTCCGACTGCGTATCGAGGCCGCTGGCCGACTCTTGTCGAATACCGCCACTGGAACTGGAATCGGGCGTGGCCAGTGGCTGCGGGGGCTTATGGTGGTGGTGGTGAGATACCACCCCCTCGGCCATCAGCGACTTAACGAGACGCTCCAGGTGCACGAGCCGGTCATGGACTCCGGAGGTCCCGCTGGACGGGGCCGACGAGGACGATGCTCCGGGCCTAGGCGTCAGGTAGACGCACGTCTGACCCCGCGAGAGACAGCTGGAGCATGTGGGCTGTTGCCGATCGCATCGAGACTTTCGTTGACGACAAGCGTTGCAGGAGAATTGGGGTTTGTCACGCCGGCGACGGGGCTTGGCGGGAGGAATTGCGGCGGATGAGGTAAGCGGGTCCTGCGACATGGAGACATTGGACAAGGACATGTTAAATTCATCAGTAAGAGATAGGGACCAACGGAGGATGGATGGATGGATGGTTGCAGGAGGGGTGGATGTTGGGTAGTTCATAGTGAGTGTTGGTTCTTTGAGTGAGGCGGAGTCAGCAGCAGTGGATGCCTTAAGCACGGAGACTAACTTAGTAGTGGTCTCGTAGTTACTACTAGGTAGTGCTGAGATATCTGCCTGAGGCCAGTCACCGTATATACTTACGGGATCGGCGGGGGTAATCGGCCCTAATCGGAGGAAAGCCCGCATATACGATCCGAACACTTTCAATCGAAGATAGCTTCCCTGTTCATTCCCCCCCCTCCTCTAGCCTGGTGTTTTTAAATGTACGGAGTAGCTAACGCGAGCTCCGGTGGTGTGATGGAGCTTTTCACCTTTAAAAACTTTCACCACCGAAGTACTTATGTACACACATTACCTTAACCAAACTAATTCGAATCCATCCCAAGTATTGCAAAAGCAGTCAGATTGACCAGACACAGTCAGATATGGCGGCTAAACAAGAAGATACCGAGACGGCTGTCAGCGCAGCCTCTCTCGAGACGAGCCTGGTTGAAGACAAACCAACCACCAATGACGAGATTGTCGATTGGGATGGGCCTGAGGATCAACAAAACCCACACAACTGGTCCAGTGGCAAGCGATGGGCCCATGTCATCGTGGTGGCCTTGATTTCTTTGGTCATGTAGGGCGCAATCCTTCCGGCCCCAGGCAGAATTAACCCTCATTCATTCATCCATCCATCCATCCATCCATCTAACCACTTACCATCTTAGGAACATGGGCCCAACCATGTGTGCCCCCGGTATCAACAAAGTCCTCGATACCTTCGATAATCACTCCTCTACAGTGGCTACTCTGGCCGTCACCCTCTATGTTCTGGGCTTGGTAATGGGCCCGATGTTCATGTCCTCCCTCAGCGAGGTGTTTGGCCGCTTACCAGTGTATCATGTCGCCAATCTATTTTTCGTGGCGTTCATGATCGGAAACGCCCTGAGTCGAAACCTCGCCACTTTTATGATTTGTCGTTTCATCTCCGGCTGTGCAGGAGGGACTCCAATGGCTTTGGGGGGTGGGACAATCGCCGATGTGACAGTGATTCAGCAACGCGCCCTCGCCATGTCGTTGTACAGTTTGGGCCCTATGGCTGGACCGGTAGGGTTGACCCTCGCTTTCTCTCTCTACTCAGTACGAATGACAAGCAAAGGTTGCTGACCACATGTTCTTTTGGTGACTACTAGGTACTTGGCCCTCTCATCGGTGGCTTTGTCGCCGCGGGTCTTGGATGGCGTTGGACCTTTTGGCTCCTCGCCATCTTCGGGGGTGCGGTTGGGATTGCCGCCTTGGTGGTGATGCGAGAGACACATCCCAAGGTCCTGCTAGAGCATAAGGCCGCCCGTCTTCGCGTGGCGACCGGGAACTTGCATCTACGATCCAAGATGGCGGACAACCGACCGCCGCAGCAAGTCCTGCTACAAGCCCTCGTACGGCCCACCAAGCTTTTATTCCGATCCCCCATCTTGTTGGTGATCTCGATCTACATGGCTCTCATCTTTGGACTCATGTATCTTCTCTTTACCACGTTCACGGATGTGTTTGAGAAGCAGTATAGATTCACCACCGCCACCTCCGGGCTGGTCTATCTGGGACTGGGGGTGTCGTTGGTCGGTTGTATGTTTATTGCCAAACCCCTGGGAGACCGGGTGACGGCCGCGCGCATGAAGAAGGATGGCGTCACACAGCATCGACCCGAGTATCGTCTTCTGCTGATGATCTACTTCTGCCCCTGCATTGCGATCGGTCTCTTCATCTATGGCTGGACGGCTTACTACAAGGTGCACTGGATCGTGCCCATCATCGGTACTACTGTGATAGGGTTTGGGTCCTTCTTTGTCATGGTAAGCAAGCCCCCTCTCTCTTTTGAGACTGATCATTAGTTCCGCTTAGTGACCCATTGCTTAACTTTTTCTGTGCCTTGTTCTCCGTTTAGATGCCTGCGCAGCTGTATCTGGTGGACTTGTTCGGATCGGCAGCGTCAGCGTCAGCGTTGGAGGCCAACAACGTGTTACGGTTCATCTGCAGTACTTTTTTGCCGTTGGCCGGGCCGGCGATGTACCAGTCGCTGGGGTATGGGTGGGGCAATACTTTGCTGGGGTTTCTAGCGCTGGCCTTCCTTCCTGCGCCCGTGCTGTTTTACAAATACGGGGCGCGGCTTCACGCCAAGACGGCAGTCCACTTTTGATGCTCCCTGATCAGCTCTTAGTAGGGTAGGATAACTATCTACACTAAATCTACACCAAAAATCTATATTCGCTACACCGAAATCCTCGTTCTAACGAACTGGTCGGCCTTTCTCAATTGATTCGTTATAGGGAGGATCCACGGTAGCTAATTTTCGAGGTGAGTAACTCGCTTGGTGAATCGCCTGGTCACGTGGCTAGATTACTCAGGAACACCGACAACAAAGCAGTACTAGGCTAAATACTATTTGACACAATTTTTTCCAGATGGCAGAAAACAAATTCGCAACACCTCGGCGGGGGGGGAGGGGGGTGGGGGGGTTATTTGGCAGAGCAAGAGAAAGACATGCTCAAGTTGTTGTGATTATCAAAGATCAAAGCCCTGTGGGCCTCTTCGAATGGCTATAAGCTACGTGGGCTAGTACTTATGTACTCTTTTATATACTCTATCACAGGCTCAGTGCTTCTTATCTTCTTGGCCGCGTTTACTTCCAGGCCCGCCCTCAGCTGTTGCGTACGCTGCTATTTGTGATTCGATAGTTAGTACAATCTTAGGGCAAGCTTGATTTTCATCGAGAGTTCTTGTGGCAGTATCAGTAGCATGGAACGAAGGAAGATTGTTGTACAGAATAGATTAGACCCTTATTGCAACGAAACTTTTCAATTCACAGAGTATATGCTATACTGTGTGCTTACCTAGTACATACGACCACAGGGTGTGGAAAATAGGGCTTCCCGTCCGCTCAGCCGTACTCAAGCCACACGCCGGGAGGTTAGTAGTTGGGTGGGTGACCACCAGCGAATCCCTTCTGTTGTATGTTTTTTTTTTGGATATCAAAGAGATAATCTACGCATAGCGCTGCATCTTCAACTTCCTATTATATCATCGGTCGATATTTCATTCTGGATAGCTGATGGTTCCTCCGACATCCTTTCGTCTCAGAACCCGCAATCACACCCCATCGCTTTCTTCATGTCCCAGGTAGTCTAGAATAGGAAAACCTCCGCACCTGATTATTATCTCTATTTTACAATAATTCAATTGTAAACTAGGCCTACCTCGTCGGTGCGCATGACCGGGACCAGCAATTTGCAGGTTGCCGGCATATGCCAGGTGAAGGTCTCTACCATAGCTGCAGGAAAAGTGTGATGGAGTGACGGGAATTGGTGGATTTACAGCTCTAGCACAACAGAACAAGTCTGGTGCTCTTCCTGTTTGAAACATATATCGAAGGGTTCCTCCACAAATATCTCATATAAAAAAACCCAGCGCGTCTAGGTTTTGATCTAGAATTAATTGAAGGACACTATCGTAGTAGGGGTTATACATCTTGGAACCTGCATGAGATGGAGGAGGGACACAGTAGCGACGAGGCAAGATGCAATGTACTTACGATGAATAAGCAGTACTTATGAACTGCTGACTGGATGTCCTAAAGCCATTGGGAGTACTGCTCCCTGTTAAACTTGTTTTATTGTCATCCTTTTTCGAGCTGACTCGAGCGCAATTACACCATTCAGGAACGGGATAGACCACGATAGTGGTAAGAGATTCGAGCTGGAAGTAAAAAAAAATTGTTCTTCCATGCTAAATTATACTTATAGCATGATGGAGAATCTCACCGTCTATCGAGTTCTTCTTTCAGATTCCGAGTTGTCGTGAGTCTTTGTTCTTCTCTTCTCGATTCCGACAGACCATGCATTTGGTGGAGTATTTCTGTTAATCAAGCAAAACAAGCCGTCATGTGCACCGCTCTGCCCAGCATAAGTAGGCTTAGGTTACAGTTTATAGACTTGGGAGATGTCCTTCGTGCGCTTCCTTTTCCTTATAACCATTCTCCTCAGTTGATACTGCAATCAACGAACCGCCTGCATCATCATGGTCTTCCCTTTCGAGGATCTCCCTGCAACAACCCAGATTGAGCAAATCACCCTGATGCTCAACGAGGCTGGCATCAAGCACATAGTGTGGACAGGATCCGTGCTGCGGCTCTACGGGGTAGAGCGCACCGAGCTCCACCTGCCGCACTACCTCGAGTTCGTGGTGGAGGATGCCTCTTTGCCTCTCGCCGTCCAGGTCCTCTACGAGAGAGGGTTCAGCCGCGGTTTGACTCAAACGTGCGGCCGATCGGTGGGCCCAGACAATGTGGGGACTGAACTTATTCATCTGACTACCGGTGGCAGACATCACCTGGACCTCCTCCTGCACGCCTATTCCAAGGTCATCGGGCGGCAGGAGGAGACTGTTCCTGAGCCGGAGAGTCCGATGTGGATGAGCGGCGAGGACCAGGGGAGTCTCCCAAGCATGGTGCTTTCCGAGCTCCCCCTGCTCAAGCCGGTCTTCTACATTCAAATGCATCTTCTGCAGTGGGCACGGCGCTGGTGCCTCGGCCCTGAGGAGAGCTACCACTGGTTCATGGGGGCCCGCGTCCTGGACCACCTCATCTCGCAGAACGTGAAGCCTGAAGTGGTCGGGTACGAGCTCTGCGAGCCGCTCATGAACGGGGTCTGGCGCGCGGTGCATAACCGGGAGGCCTTCGACGAGGTCGATATGTATGTGCAGCGCATGGCCCAGGCTCTGATCCGGGAGGACCTGTTGATTCCTCTCCGCGCGCCTCACTGGCCGGAACAGATGGTCCGCGAAGTGGACGGTGGGGGTCTCGTTGCTGCCGGGCTCCATGGCTCGGCGAGATACTCTACAGCGGGGACCTTTGGGGATAGCTATTATGATACCATTGCTAACACTTCCGTGGAGGATACCGGGAGCGCGGTGACAACCGAGCCTACATCCTCCGTGGCAGCGGAGCGAGCCGGGCAGGACAATCACAATCCCACAGCCACAACCAATATCGGCGACGACCCCGTTGCACGCGGTGCCGCGGTCCAGGTTCCCCGTAGCCGCGAACAGGTGGCTGCTCCACAGCCTATCGTAGATGATGGTGCCGGAGAACCGTTTGTGCCTGAAACACCTCCAAAGGAGGAGCCTATGCCGGAAAGAGCTGCTGATGATTCTCCTGCGCAGACCAGGGTTGCTGACGACGCTGACACTCCGGTTGCAGCTAGCACACCAACTGCTAAAACCCCCGAAAGCTCTGACGCCAAGGACGAAGAAGACGCAAACGGAAAAACCCCCACAGGTCATCCTCCCACAGAAGCAGAGGCCCATCCTGTCCTTCCTGCCGCAAGCCTTTCCCACAATTCTCTCCCCGCCACCGAATCCTGTTCAGGAGTTGCTGTGACGACTCCAGAGGATACGAGTATGATCGATGCTGAGCTTTGCCAATCCTGCCGGAAGGACCGTGACTGTGCGGATTGCGGCCGTTTAGCTGACGAGTGACCTGGTTAGTACCCTACCTTTCCACATAACGCCACGATCATGAGGTTCGTGACACTCTAATCAAGGTTTCTATTTCACGCAAAATAAGAAAAGTAGAAAAGAAAGAACAGTTCCATCTTCAGTAGCCGAATGCCCATGAGAGTAAATTCTGAGATAATGAGAGAGAAGAGTGGCATTAAATATGCAAAGGTCCACATCCGCGCCTTGCATGCGTATCAAGCAGAGGCAAAATGGGACATACCTGAACCAGTAATATAGCAGAGACGACGTCTCCTGCAGGTGGTCTTTTATTATTCCCGAGATGTATCCTCACACAGTCATCCAGCCAAGACACGCTGTCCGTACGCCGTCTCGACGATCCCTCTCGACCCCTCGCTGCAGCCACCCGCAGCTTCATTCCCAACAATCCTCAAACCGCACGGCTACACCCTATACACAAGAGCCTAGTAACCATGCCACATAGCTCATCGGCTCAAGAGTATCGTCTGGGAGTCGACGTCGGCGGTACTTTCACCGATGTACGTGTTTTCACTCCGCATGGAGAGACAGGGAGGTGGAGCCGTATGGACCGCATACGGGGCTGGATTATGTGAAGTCGTGGTATGCGAGTACACAACATGAGCCAGACTGGAGACTGCGATAAAGAGATCAAGCGACTCAAGCGTGCTGGATGGATATCTTTGGATTGTGTGATGGGTGGAGGTTGATGATTGGTGATGGCGCAATCAGGAAGTTGAAGGAGCGCCTGCTTCCAGCACATTCTAATGGATAGTAGGCCGATACGTCTTCCGATTCCGGCACAACTGTACATTCTTGTGTTAAAGTGCCGTGGATCACGGACGAAAGCTGCGGTAAATTGCAGGTGGTTATGTGATTTCAGAGCTAAGCGAGTAGCCACATTCTTGGAAAGTCTGTCGAACTCTTTCATATTGATATTCACAGTGATAAACTCGCAGAGACATCATTTCAGAATTCGAGAATTGGAGAATTGGCTTCCTAGCGGTGCTTTGCCCAGCAATGTCATCAGTAGAGGCCCGGGTTCACCAGCTCGGGAGCCTGCGGCCAAAGCAGATCGACGTTATTCCAGAAATCCACATCCAAAGCCTGGTTCAGCAGCCCTGCATCCAAGTTCAAACTCAAATCCAAGCCATGGAGTGAGAGCTGTTGGCTGCCGAGTTCGTCTACCCCGAGCATTGCTGCAGAATAGTCCCCACCTTCTCCAGCTGAAAATCCCTTACTAGACTTCGCAGCGAGAAGATCAGCTTGATTCAACAGGCCCTGCACAATCTTGCTCGCGTTGTGAGCGACGGGAAACCCGGCACTGAATATGTCAAAGACGGCAATGGCCAGAACAATGGCCTCTCGCGCTGTCTCGGTCATAGAACTTTGCGGATAAACCATCAGGAACCCGATCAAGGTCATCGCGGCGTTCCACTGCGAGTAGAACGCTTCGTGCCATCCGTTGAGAAGGGAGGTCTCCTGCAGCACCTGGTGAAGAAGTTTCGATAAGGCAACGGCGTGGGCGACGCAGCGCAAGGCCAGGGTTTCAGCTTGATCATCTGGCCGTGGGCGGCACTGAAAGGAAATGGCGGGGCGATACAGATTGACGCACTGGTGGTGGTAGGTGAGCTCGAGCAGCACGCGCTGCCGCTGTAGCCAGTGTGGTGCGAAGGGCTCCAGGACCAGCCGCATGCCGTCGGTCGAGAAGGGTTGCGAGGAGGGTAGCCCCGGGCTTTGCTGCCGCTTCAGCTGCAAGGCCTGTGGCACACTGTCTGCCCAGTCTGTGAGGAACTGCGTATGTGGAGCCAGCACCTCCGCGCTAATACGCAATGCATCAGGATTATCCCAGATCGTCTGGCCCTCGTCAAGGTGAAAGTCAGTGGCAAACAAAGCATTGTAAGCTGCGCGGACGATGATGTAGAGCTTGGTCTGGTACAGGTTGAAGCTTAACCACGTTGTGCTACCGTCAATGGGTACAAAGGTAGACCCGGAGGTGGATGCGGCTTTGAGCGTGTCACTGGGCAGTTGAGGCATTGATGCACCATCATTCAACATGAACGGGCGGCCGAGCTTCATCCCGGCCTTACTGTCCATCAAATAAACGGCCCACCACAGACGACGCCGTAACTCACGGTCTGCTTCGGGCATGCTCGAGGGGGGATCCAAGTGGAGACCGAGGGTGTACGCTGTCCGCACCGCTAGACTTACCGTGCTATCCATCATGTTATGGAATGAGCCTCCGCAGAGATATACGGCGCAGAGTAGGTAGCATTGCAAGGAGGCTATCGACGGGCTTTCCAGTTCGTATGTCAGCAGCTTCTGTCCCCGCCAGTAATGCCACCGGCCAGCTACGAGGGCATCTTTGCCATCCAAGAGGGTGCCTTGCGAGTCCGGGGGCAGGGTGGAGATGTGATACTGCATGCACATGGCAACCACAATATCAACCAGGGCCGATGGTCGGCGTTCTTTCCCCTCGGCCATCCATAAGCTCGCGTAATGCTCCTTGAAGTGAGCCTCATTCAGGATGGGAAACAGGGAAACATGGTAGGTCTGCCAGAAGTGATTGAGGAAGAAGTCTTCCTGCAGCGGAGTGAGGTAAAGGCCAGTGGTCGAATTCGAGGGCGAATTCAGGCTCGTTGCTGACTCCGCGACGGGCTGGTCTAGGAGCTTGTTGTCGCTGGCGGAGATGGGCAGCAGTTGATGAGCCGGCTGCTCTTGATCCAGGTGAGCACTTAGGAAACTGCTGAGGCGCTGGATATACGAATACAAGGACGAGGGGCCGACCCAGAGCCGGTTGGGAGAGCGTGCCGGACGAAAATGGATCCCACCCCAGAGAGGATTGCCCGGTACAGAGGCAGGCAACGTGATGGTTAAGAGGTCCTTTTCCACGTTCGTGTCGCGCTTTTGGAGCTTGGCTTCCAGTTGTTGGACTTTTTGCTTGAGCAGAGCTATCTCTTGGTTGGCCTGGGTGAGGGTCAATGCGGGGGGTGCGCTGCTGTTGCTGCACAGGGTCTGGCTTAGGGCACAGTTGGAGCAGGGGACCTGGTTGTCACAGCGTATGCGGCGCATGCGGCAATTCCCACATGCCCGGGCGACCTGCGCCCTTTTTTGCCGCTGGGAAGTCTTGGACAGTTTGGCAAGTGAAGCACTCATATTGGCAATGGAGTCTCATTCCATTTTCGGAGTCACGGACTTTTTGTCAGTACAGGAGTCATGAAGAGGGGTTAACTTAAAAGGCTGATGCTGACGTGGAGGGATTGCTGACCAATGCTGCACTACGCGTCTTACGCCCAGCCAGTCACGTGCATGATTGTATACGGGAGTTGCGGGATGAGGATTGATGCCTCAGGCTGGAAACCACTGGCACTCCTGCGTAACTCCGCAACTCCGCAACTCCGCCCCGTCCGTCTCTCCGTCTCGTGTTTACGAGTACGGAGTAGTATCAGCAGCATCAGCAGCATAAATAGCTGGTCAATGCCTCTGCCAAAAGAAAGAAGAAAACCAAGCATCACAATCACATTCATCACTCTTCAGCATCCATAACGATCTATCACAAGAACATCCTCCAATTCCGATATCGATTCCCCTCTATCCACCACCATGCCCGCCCGCAAAGCCCTAATCGCCGTGACCTCCGCCACCGCCCCCCTCTTCAACGGCAAGGAGCAAACCGGCCTCTTCATCAGCGAGGCACTGCATCCTTACCGTGCTCTCGTCGCCGCTGGCTTTGAGGTTGACCTCGCTTCGGAAACTGGTAAATACACTCCGGACTGGCTTTCTCAGCAGCCGGATTTCCTCAACGGCGAGGACCTTGCCATCTGGAATGATACAAACAGCGATTTCCGCCGCAAGCTGGACAACATGCGACCTGCTGCCGAACTGCTCGATACCAACACCTACGGTCTCTTCTACGCCTCTGCCGGTCACGCCGCCTTGATCGACTACCCCAGGGCCCGCGCGCTACAGAGCATCGGCGAGAGAGTGTGGGCGGACGGGGGCGTAGTGGCCTCCGTCTGCCACGGGCCTGCCATCTTTGCCAACATGCGGGACCAGGCCACGGGGGCGCCGATCATTCAGGGACGGAGAATTGCCGGGTTCACGACGGAGGCAGAGGAGACAATGGGAATCATGGGGGAGTTGCGAGGACTCGGAACAGAGATGGTCGAGGAGCTGGCCCAGCGCTTGGGAGCGAAGTGTAAGTGACGTGCTTCGAGTGTCATTGACTCTCAAGACTAATTGTGAATAGACGAACGATCGGCAGGCATCTGGGACGATTTCCATGTGGTCGATGGACGGTTGGTCACTGGGCAGAACCCGGCCAGTGCGACTTCGACGGCCAAGGCCGCTATCAAGGTGTTTGACAAGCTTTAGGTGTCTTTTTGTATTAATTCGACCTGATCGCCACCACATGATGAACAAGTTGTTCCTTTCTGTATATTTCTCTACGCTGAATGACAGTTCCTGTATTGCGCTTGTTATCCCGATCAGTACATATGCAAGTTGCCATGCCTCATTCGTAGGCACGGGCTCTCAGTGCCTCTTTAGCGTCATAAGAGTGGGATCTTTTATCGAAATCATCTTCATTCACATAGAGCACGTAGACTTCATTTCCATCTCATCTAATCTTTTTTCTTTCGGCTGTTGTACCTAGCATACGCTGCAATACTGAGCACTCAGGAAAGTTACGGCTAGTACTTGGCTTTCTGAAAGCCGCTTCTAGAATTATGTGGATCTCGGAGATCATCCTGTCAGGGAGAGTAACATAGATATCTTCATCAATTCCAGGAATGCTCGGAATATACTCCGTACAGCTCTTTCTGCTCTGTAATAGTCACACTGTTATGAGAACAAATCCAAGATTCCAGTTGATTGAGTAGATAAATACGGAGTAGATGTAGTTTCAGTTCCGGAGATCCCTGCGAGCCTCAGGCAGAAAACGGACTCGGTCGGCAATATCCCGACACAAAAATCTAGGCCGCCAGGCGCGAGGAGGGAGATCCTCCTCGCTACTCCGTGAATATTGTTGTTGGAAGTCCACCGCATTGAAAAGTTCAATGGAGATTATGAATACTAAGTGATCAAAGATAACAAGTCTTCTTGTGCCACTAGGCACGAACCACAATTCTTTTCTAATACGCAGCTGACGATAAAAGTCTAAACGCCACCAGCCAAGTGGACCCGAGAAACACCCTGGTACTACAACGGAGGTCAAATCAGCCGGGGAGCTGAGCCACTACGAACAAGCAGCCAGCCTCCATCGCCTCCACTCAACCAATACGAGCTCCTCCATGAAAGCCTACGGGGCAATTTTCTTTCAGCTGAAAGCCTTGAACTAGCTATACAAGCAAAAAATGCCGAAGACACTAGCAATGGCTTTGGAACCTTGTTAGCGCTATAAAGCTTCGGCCCACCTCCAATCTTCCACCGTCTGGCTTGCTTTACTGATCACAAAACCACCATGTTGAACCTCGATTATACCATCTCCAATTTGAAGGGGAAGACGATCCTCATCACCGGCGGCGCATCCGGATTTGGAGCTGCTTTTGCCGCACGATGGGCCTCCGCGGGCGCCCAGATCATCATTGGGGATATCAACCCAGCCGGGGAGACGATTGTTGCTCAGATCCGCACCGAATCGGCCAACGAGAACGTACACTTCATTCACCTCGATGTAACCTCGTGGTCCTCGCAAGTCAACTTCTTCCGACAGGCGGTCCAGCTCAGTCAACACGGAGGTATTGATGCGGTTGTGGCCAACGCGGGCATCAACGACCGCGACGAGGCGAGACAGCTCGAAAACCCGACGGTGGATTACTTGAACGACCCCCACCCCCCAGCGCCCAGTTCCAAGACCGTCGACGTCAACCTCAGCGGGGTCTTGTACACGGTGCACCTGGCTCAGTGGTTCCTTCCCCGGAATCCCGACTCACAGCCCTGCTCCGAATCCGAACAGACCTCCCACAGAGACCGCCATATCCTGCTGGTGGGATCCACGGCGAGCCTGCACCCGCTCATCAGCCAGGCTCCCTACACCATCACGAAACACGCGGTGCTCGGGTTGTTCCGCTGCCTTCGCGTGACAGCCCCCGTTTCGGGCGGGATACGCGTCAACATCATCTGCCCCTATTTCACCGACATCGGCCTCATGAATGCGCCTGCCCGGGTCATTCTGGCGGGGGTCCCGATCGGACAGCCCGAGGATGTGGTCGAGGCGGCCACCTACCTCATGGCCAACCAGACTTGCAGCGGTCGCTCGCTGGTGACGGGGCCTCGTTTGAAATTGGGACTGCCCGACCGTGCTTTGTTGAGCCGAGAGTCGCTCGATGAACAGACAGGGGAAGGGGAGGACTCGGAGCGTGGAGTCTGGGAGTGTCAACTGCACGATGTGGAAACCGCGGATATTTTCACCGAGCGCATGCTGAAGGCCGTGAAAGCCGTGGTGGCCACCCGGGGATGGATTGGATGGGCTAAGGGATTGGCGGGGGCACTGGCCTGGCCCGTGATGAAGAATTGGAACAAGGCATGATCTCTTGTGTTGGGAGCAAAATCAATCTGATACACATCTATAAATGACTCGATGGTGAAGGCTTCATATGCCTATTTCTTCCACCTCAATGTGGTGGTACTGCATTTCTCCCTCCATACATGCTAGTGCAAGAACCTGACTACTGCATGTACTGTAAACTACTACAAAATGGGTTATCACACGGCCTGAGGCAGCAAGTAGGGTCTCCACTCATCTCTTTATTCAGTCCTAAAGGAAGGTGTTATCTTACATTTACATGATCCACCATTCCTCTCCATACCGTCGAGAGTCGATGAATCATCGAGTTGGAGTCGCAAATACCTGCCAGAAATCAGACATAGTACCACCAACTGTACGCCACGAGGAGCTTACCCTTACCTCAGGTCACGGGTGCAAAAGGTACTGTTTACACACGGGGACCAGATCCCACGTCATCCAACAACCACGCGAACGACCTGAGACAGCTATAACCTAAATCTTTCCACAGCTCCAAGCAGCTAGGCTCCTATATACCATTCCCGGATTCAGACACGGGAATACAACAGCGTCCCAAGCTTCACCAGCGAGGGAGCATTGCGACCAGAACAGTGTTTCCTTCAGACACGGGAATACAACAGCGTCCCAAGCTTCACCAGCGAGGGAGCATTGCGACCAGAACAGTGTTTCCTATTACTGCATCCAATGAACAACTCGCAATCCACAAACCCACAGCTTGGCCCTTCTCAAAGAACTTTCTTCGCCTCATAATACTCCGGATAAGAAACCTGATACCCCAACACCCACCTTCCCCACGCCGCCATCCCAAATGCGAAAATTCGACTCACAACCACCCCGAGCCCATGCCACGGCAACGGCAGCGCAAGCGGGGTATCAGCATGATACAAAAACACCATCAGCTGGAAAAAGCTCGGCGCCTGCTTCGCGATCTTGCAGTCGTCCAGATACCCGAAGAAGTTGCGGAAGAAGCGCTCCTCTACCGCGTAGTTCACGGGGTCTAATCGCACATCGAAGATTAGCTCCTCGGTGGACGATGCGTTCTGCAGCCGATGGTAGGTCTTGGGCGGGACGGTGGCGGTGGGTTGTTTTTGTTCTTGTTGGTTTTCTTCGCCAGTAGCGGCAGTGGTCGCTGTCAGCTGTTTCCATGGTTCCGGATCCAGGCCTTTGTATAGGTTCATGGTGCCCTTGACGACGCGAAAGGTCTCGGTTTGATGGATGTGGTAGTGGAAGGGAGGCTCCATGATGGAGATGTCGCTGTCGCGGGGGGGAAGGGTGTTGCGGAAGACATAGTGCTCGTGCGAGGCGTAGAATGAGACAGACGAGCGGCCGTTTTCGTAGACTATGGGGTTTTGCGAGGCGCGGTTGGTTCGCGGTGGTAGTGGGGTGCGCAGGAAGGTGAACATGATGGATAGCTTAGCTGGAGGGGTGATGGAGCAGTATGTCAGGAGAAGAGGGGGGGAGGAGCAGAACGCGAACGATTGTGAATGACCCAGAACATAGGGTTGATGGCTGTTTTTGAATGTGAAAGAGAGGCTCTATTCAACTTACAGCCCTGGAGAAGTCATGGTGGATCGTGCATCTCGTATCCACCATCATCAGACCAATGAAGAGCGGGTATGGCTCGTGATCAGTACGGCCCGGGGGTGGATCTTGCTTCCTGAGCGCGGTTGGAGTGGTGGGGTTTGCACTCTTGTAGATACGGTTCCTTGTGACACCTGCGACAGGCGGACGTCGCGAACGATATCCTGCTCGGTTTTCGTAAAACGTTCTTGACAGCCGAGCCGAACAGTGTCCGGCGATCATGATTATTTGATAAGATGGTTGATGTATTCGGCAGCCTACTACCTACGGGATCGGACTGATATGATACACTGGGCCAGTGGCGGTGAGCCAACTAGCCAATCAGAGAACCGAAAACACAGTGTTCTGTCACTTAGCAAACATGCAAGTATATCGTCAGAGTTGTTGGTAAATATCTTACAGATGTCCTGGATGACAATCGAAGGGAGGATCAACTTCCTTGTCACCGGGACTTCTGGGGGAGAACAGCTTTTGCCTCGTAGTCCCACCAAGGGATGGTACTGGCACATTGCCCTGCTTATGCATAATCCTTCCTAGCCATCTGAAAGATGTCTTCCACGACAGACAATCTCAGGATCTTCTTTGACAGAGCAGACGCCTCCCTCGCCAACTAAATAAGCAAGCCCAACAGTCAATCGGTGCGAGAGTTGAGCTAGGGAATGAATCCACAACACTTGCTTGGTGTGAACGTAGGGCATTCTCACTCTGTCTGCTCCTTGTTCCCGGTCAGATGACATACTGTATCTTATTTGATCACGCATCAGTTCTAATCTGTACACACTGTCTCAAAACGTCTTCAAAGCTCAGACGCCGGTTACAGCGAGCTGGAGGAGATGTTCCGGCCCCTAAATGATCGGATGTGGGACGATGGCAGCTCAGGGCCATTTTCGGGACCGATTGTCCGACCTGATAGGAACCCATGGCTGGGAGTAAGTACCCATGATGGAAGCGGTGACTGTCTCTGTCTCATCTGGATACATTCCTCTGCGAGTTGCCGAGCGATGAACTGTTTGAAGGTCCGTTCACTCCTACGGACCAGGAATGAAATCAGTTGATTATGAATGCCATGATTGATCGCAAGAAGGGGTGGATCTCTCCGCTGCCACTCAATGAGCCAAAGCCATCTCACGGGATGTCACCATTCCGAAGAGCTATCCGCCAAGGGAATACGTCTCGAATTGTATCGCAGCAGCAGGGTGCAGATGTGGGTAAAGCATTCACTGAGGCAATATTCACAGTGGGGCTGTGATGGGTCAGCGTAAAAGAGGGTCTGGCATCAGCATCACTGTTGTCGAATGTAGTCATTGGGCGACTGTGTCGTATTGCTTCACTCATTGTTAGAAGTCAACCATCAGTCAGATAATTCGATGATGTGACGTAGACTCGTAATTGAGCGTCATTAAGAACAGAAGAAGTAATTGAGCGAAGGACCCAAACTGGTGAAGAAAGGAAAGAAAGAGTATATGTGGGGGCTCGGAAGGAGAAAAAAAGAAAGAGAATATGCGACACCGGTGAGATTCGAACTCACGCGGGCGAACCCGCTGGCTTAGCAGGTCAGCATCTTAACTAAGTTAAGTATAGTTAAGTAAATTAAACTACATGACATCATCAAATCGATCGGTCGATCATCGATCGAATCGAATGCGACGCGACGGAAAATCTTCAGCAGTCGATGGCCCCAGGCCCATCAGGCCTGTCTATTTCTCCAACCTCCCTACCTCCTCTCACGCTCACTCAGAGCAGCACTCAAAGCATGCCTTCGAAGCTCAAGCAGCCCAGCGGCGGCCCCGTGGTTCTCCTCTGGCATCGCACCGATCTGCGCCTGCACGATGCCCCCGCGCTCACCGCCGCATTGGACCTCAAGCCAACAATTTTCATCCCCGTGTGGACCTGGGATCCTCACTACGTCTACCGCGCCCGTGTTGGGCCCAATCGCTGGCGATTCCTGCTCGAAAGCCAGCAGGATCTCTCCGCCGCCTACACGAAGCTGAACCCGAAGCAAAAGCTCTGGCTTGTCCGCGAGGCACCGCAGACCGTATTTCCAAAGCTCTGGAAGACATGGGGCATAACGCATCTGGTCTTCGAGAAGGACACGGACGCCTATGCGCGGGACAGGGATAATGAAGTGGTGAAATTGGCGGAGAAGGCGGGCGTGACAGTGGTGATACGGAGCGGGAGGACGCTGTTCGATTCCGACGAGATCGTCCGGGTCAACGGTCGCAAGCCCACGATGAGCATTACCCAGCTGGAGAAGGCGGCCGGGAAGCTCAATGGAGGTGTTCCAGATAAACCGCTGGGTGCGCCGTCCAGCGTACCGGATCCGTGGGAGGAGAGTCGTATGGATCTGAGCGATCTGAGCCAAAACATCCCTGAGGCAGAGCCTGATGTGAACTCAGAATACCGCACCAAAACACAGGAAACACAGTACCATCATCTCATGGGTCCGAAGGGTGATTTTGCCGTGCCCACGCTGGAACAACTGGGTATTGACGCGTCGCGAGCCACCGGGCCGCATCACGGAGGCGAGTCAGTAGCCCTCAAAATCCTGAGTGACTGCATCAAAGACGAAGAGTATGTCGGTTTGTTTGAGAAGCCGAAGACCTCCCCTGCCGCGTTTGAGCCCCAGGCTACCACGTTACTGTCGCCGCACCTGCATTTCGGAACGCTGTCCGTCAGGAAGTTCTGGTGGGATGTCGATGCAGTGCTCAGGAAGCGGAAAGGCCAGAAAAAGCCCGTTGCACATCTTCCGACCAACCTGCCCGGCCAACTACTTTTCCGAGACATGTACTTCGCGGCGCAGGCGGCCCTGGGGTATGCCTATGCGCAGACCCAAGGCAATAAGATCGCCCGCTTCATCCCCTGGCACCTCCAGTCCAACTACTCGACAGTCCCGCGCGGCGAACATCTTCTGGATGGCACCTACACGATCGATGACCCCGAAGCGGAGACGTGGTTCCGGCGGTGGAAGCACGGCCGCACGGGCTTTCCCTGGATCGACGCATTGATGCGCCAGCTGAAGCAGGAGGGGTGGATCCACCATCTTGGCCGCCACAGTGTTGCGTGCTTTTTGACACGGGGTGGCTGCTATGTGAGCTGGGAGCGAGGCGCGGAGGTCTTTGAGGAGTGGTTGGTCGATCGTGCGGCCTTCTTTCTTCAGCTAATGAGATGAAAATCTATACTGACAACCTTCAGATGAAACTGCTTCCAACGTCGGGAATTGGATGTGGCTCTCCTGCACCGCATTCTTCTCCCAGTACTATCGCTGCTATTCTCCGATCGCGTTCGGCAAGAAATGGGACCCCGAAGGCCGCTTTGTGCGGCGCTATTGTCCCGAGCTGGCACATTTCGATAAGAAGTACATCTATGAGCCGTGGAAGGCGCCCATCGCCGATCAGAAGAAATGGAAATGCAGAGTCACCGGCGACGGGACGAGCAATCGCGACGAAGCGACTGGGCTGCAAACCTACCCCAAGCCGATGTTCAATTTCGACGAGCGGAGAGACTTCTGCATCAGTCAGATCAAGCATGCATACGAGATGAATCTGTACGGGGATGATCCCAAGGTCATGGACGGTTCGTGGAAAGAGCTGTTTGACTTTCATGATGAGGGGGGGAAGGTGGTGGATGAGATGACTGGTCAAGATGCTAAGAGCTTGACCGATCAACCTCGAAAACGATCAGATGGGGATGGGGAGGTCGATGGAGAGGATTCCTACTCCGATGGGGTTAGAGATGAGGAACCCAGCCCGAAAAGAAGGAAGAGATAGACCAATTCACATTAGAGATGGCTCGGTGGATTTTATGCACTGCTGAGATAGATCATGATTATATACAGTAATGGATTAATTAAATCATTAATTACAGAGCTGCGCCTACCAAGGCTGCGATAGCAGCACCATAGATCAAACCGGCGTTGTTAGTGAGGGCAACCCCAGCTCCGGTGCTGGGAGAGGCCGAGGCCGTGGCCGCGGATGCTGCGGATGCTGCGGCGGTGCTGCTAGTGGCAGCAGCTGACTCGTGGCTGGCCGAGGCTCCGGTGGCGGTAGCAGTCGCGGTAGCCGAGGCCGTGGCCGTGGCAGAAGCTGTGACGCTGGAAAGGCTCTCAGCGTCTGCGGTAATGGTCACGGGCATGTAGCTAATTTCGTCAGAGCCCAGAGTGATGGTGCTGGTGCCGGGAAAGTTGGCGCCCGTGCCTGAGGCCATCTCGACACAGACCCCAGTGATCGTCCCCTGAAGAGAACAGACCACGGACATATGGAAGTCTTCGTCAGCCTCCTCTATGAGATAGGTGGTGGTTGTAGGGCCAGCAACCACGGTCATCCCGGGGCCCATGCCGCACTCGTCGCTATCCGTCCCGGGGGGGCAGTTGATATAGTAGGTGGTTGCTGTTGCAGCCTACTAATATGTTAGCTGACTACGCAACGCGGTGATGCTAATCTCTGAGCACATACAACTCCCATGACCGAAGCAGCCAAGGGTTGAGGATCGGCACCGGGGATGAACATGGAGGTGACGTGGGTCTGTGCGGAAGCGAGGGCGGCGGCAGCCAGACCCAGGATCAGTTTGGCCTTCATTCTGAGTGCGGATATGATGCAGAGACAGTGCGTGATGCGAACAACGATGGACTGAAGAGTGTCCGGGGATTTAAAGGAAGCGCAGCGGCAAAATGAAAATCAGGAGACACCAGCGCCGGCGACTCCATCAGGCACCGGCTGCCTGGGAAGTGATGAATTGCCCCCTGCTTGGCGAACTCTATATGAGGCTGGACTGCGCCCAGACAGGACTAGTCCTAGGGGTACAGTCCCTGGTCCCATGAATACGAGCCCTGATCGAGCTTAGATCACGCTTCGTCTGGGGGCGGCGTCGCGTGAAGTGCCCTTAAGCTAGTCCCAACCGGGGCGACCCGCTCCTCAGGAACATTTTCAGGCGGCTGTAGCCGACTCGGACCCAAAAAATGACTAGTATTGTCCTTCGTCACGGGTATATCCTGACATAACTTGTTCTGCTGCCATGCTTGAGTAAAGTAATTTACTATAGCATGAAGAATCAATCCGAGTCATGAACAATAGGAGACGGCGTATGAAGACTGCCTACCTCAAAGCACGCTTAGGACTTTCGCTGTTTGCTCGATGTGAATAGTGTTCTCCCAATCGGTCCTAACCCTGTACTTTGTGCAAAGGCCCCTAATCAGGGGTCCTTATCCGCGCCAATATACTCCATACAGCACATACATATCGAATTAATATTCAATGATCTTGATTCTCCCAGTTACTGTGGTGTAGTTGTAAGCTCGTTTAGACGTTAGCTTCGGCGCTAAGCCCACTAAAGGAGACTATCGAAGATGGGGGGGCCAATGGCGCCTACCCTCATTTCCTTCGCACCCTGTGATTCGCAGATTTTGCTAAAGTCAGTATTGGGGACGGTCATGTTTGTGCATCAATCGAGCCCATTGAACTTGCTCGTTTGACTCATAGCCCCTGCAGTTCGGACTGACACTCCCTATTGGGCCAAGGGTAGCCAGAACGAGGAAGATCTTCTGCCCCCTCCTTCTCCATACTTAAGACTGGTGGCGTTCGTTGAGCTGAAAAAAAATGTTTCCTCTCCACTGATTCTCTGTTCATCCATCATTACCATTGCCAGGTAATTCAAACCTCTCATCCATAGCCCTCCAAGTAGTCACAATGCGTGTCACCTTCCTCCTCGCTGCAGCTCTTTCTGTGCTGACTACCAGCGCCGACGACACAACCACCACCGTGGGATTCTACGTCCCCGACTGGGAAGTCACATTACCAGCCGATGGCCAACGGAATAGCACTGGAGCCAGTGTCGTCGGCATCAACACTGCGGCGACCACCTACCATCTCGGTTGTCTCAAGGATGCCCCTAAAACCGACTGTGATATCGACCACTCGTGGACAATCGTTCAGGGCCCTTCGACTGTGAGCGTGTCGGGCGTGTACACTGCTTCGACCTCCGACAAGAGCCAGAGCTTCGATGTCACTGTCACCCAATCCATGGAATGTTCCCTCAAGGCCTGGACCGAGTCGGCCAGCTGTAGCATGAGCGTCGGCATGACCGGTAGTCTGGATGGCGGGTCGTACTCGTCTTCCACATCTACCCATGCCTCTTACACCACTACCGCGACGCTCAGAGCACTGTTGGTCACGGGCGGAGTCAAGTCGCTGACGGAACCGGCGGCCACGAAGACTGATGGGGCGGCGAAGGGCAACGGAGCGGTGGGCGCGATGATAACTGCAGCACCGGTGATTGCAGCGGCGGCTGCAGCCTTGCTGTAGGGCAGAATACACGAATGGCTTACTTGCTTCACTGTGTCTAATAAATACTGTTAATATGTTAATGAGATGAACTTAGTATGGGGAATGAACTAAAGAGACTGCAGACCTGGCATAACGATGACAAAATGTGTGTCTGGCTCCTTTGTATTTCGCAGATTTCAGTGATGTCATGAAAGATAGTGAAGTTGAGGATGAGTGGATGATTCCGATTTGGTGTTTGGTGTTGACCTTGTATGTGTTGTTTGCATCCTTGGTGTTCTTCCAGAAGAATTGAACTCATTCGATCCTCCCTCACTTCTTCTATCCTCCCCTTTCCACCCATTCACACCATCAAGAATTCTTCTATTCTTGACAGCCCTTTCTCTCTTGAACGGTATTTTCATCGAGTCCAGCTCGCAAGGGCACAAAGTCAAGAATTCAATCTACGATTAACAAGGTCTTTGAGAAGTGCAGCACTACTTTCGGTACACATACAGAGCTATAAGGCGCGATAAAGTCTGAGTAACCGATGTGTAGAGGAGCCAAAGCGACTACAGGTACATTAAAGTCAGAGTGTCTGTTTGATTAGCTATTGCTGTCCGCAGAAATACATGTTCGAAGACAGGCACATCTCAAACCCCATATAGTCTCCTGCTAGGCACCCAAGCATGCTGTTTGTGGCCTATCAGTGAGATAAATATAGGACATCATAAGAGACAGTGTCAAGCGATCTTCCCGCAACTTCAATATGTTCGCCAAAGCCGTTCCAGGGAGTTATTGCGTTCAGTTTGCCTACGATCATGGTATCAAGCTCCAGCAACTCTACGACTGGAACTCAGCTTTGGGGCGAAACGGGACAAATTGCACGTATGCTCTGCAGGCTGAGTAGTGGCACTGCGCCGGCGTGTGGTTTTCTTCGCCGGTTCAGGCGCTCGGAATTGCTGGGAACTGTGAACCTTATGCACAAGCTGTCCATTGGGAGGACTGTCGGGGATACACGACGCGGAGTATCATATTCAAGTGGCTCACCTATATGTTTGGAATGCGGTTCTCGGGCCGATGAAGAGAGGAGCACTTTTACAAGTCTGCAGACATGAACAGCATTTCCTAGAGCGTGATGCTTCACCGTGACATTGAAACCACTGCTCGCTCTCTCATGTTGCAGCTCTTGCGCGAGTTTGGCTCGACTCTCCTCCAGCTTCTGGACCCCTTTGTTCAGATACGCAAGACTCGGAAGGACATATCATCTGTGAAGAGCTGATCGGGATCCTCATCGGACAGGAAGTCGGTAAGATCTGTCACCAGTGCTGCGGCAAGTTTCTCGCAGCGCATTTCGCATATTGGTAGATAAATGCTGGTTGACAGCAGAAGCAAAAAGGGCATAAGGAGTCTGGAATGGCAATCGTGAGATTACAGGAGGAGATTGGGTGTAAAGGACATGTTACTGGGGAGGAGATCATTTGTGTTTTTTGTATGTCGTGTTTGTTGTGGTTGCCTTCGCGCCTTCTCCTCGGTGGACTTCCACTTCTCCCTTCATCACCTTCAATCTCTGAAATCGGATTCTTTCGACCTGAAAGCTTTTATCGCATGACTTCCTCTATCATCATCTCCATATTGACCTGATCTTTTTCCCCTCTTCCTACGTCTAAATTTCTCCTGTGCAGTCCATTTCCGGAGTGGAAAGCCTAAAAGGTCGGAAATATGAGGCTACCTTAAGTTGCAGGTGATTCATCTCTAAGATGAAGCGGAGTCTGAACATTCGAGTCATTCGTACCAGGTCTGGACATTTGCCGGGGCTGACCTCACTTACACGTTATGCAAAGACCAATGCATGGAAACGTTTTAGCCAAGCGGCAATTAACCAATTGAGGGGTCATCCAGGAACCAGTGATTGATAATTGAGCCCCACTTATGCCAATGGCTAGGCCGTGGCGCGGCAGATGAAAGTCGTCTGATCGCTGAAGGAAGCGAAATGCAAAAGTTGTGCTAGCGACATCTGAAATTACGACATCCACACAGCAGAATGCCTGGTGTCCCCATTGATGAAGTAGGCGACCGAGGAACCCGGAACTCGGAAGTTAATAACCCGAATTATGGCTTGTACAATTGACCTTGGATGTTACCAACCGGATAGCGGATGATTTCAGTGTGCGGTGGACACCATTCCAGTCCTGATTAATGTTAGAGCGCAGCGATAGCTCAACTTCCGAGTCATGATGTATGGATGATACGGATTTTTCGGCATAACGCCGACAGCGGCTCAAGACAGACGGAGGATTAAGCATGGCTAAGTCTTTGCTTATTCGTCCAGGCGCATAACCTGCGCCTCAGATAACCTGCCACTAGACAATTTGCGGAAGGAGACGCGACAGTAATATGCGCAGACCATGCGATTGGCTGAAACTTCGGCCGACAGCCTTTCCTGAAGAACGGCCCACGTTTTGTGCTCCACAGCGGGGCGGGGCGGACGTGCAATCCATGAACCATAAAACCCTGCCCCTGCCTAGGCCATGTGTCCAGTCTAGTGTGGTCTAAGGCGACAGGGTTTCAGGGTCAAGTCTACCGGGGGGTTTCCACCACAAATTCTATGAAAAGCGTTCGACGGGGTCAAGATGCAGACCAAGACAGGTTCCATAACACGCATCCATCGGAGCAAAGGCTGTCTCATGTGTCGCCGCTCGAAAGTGAAGGTAGGATCAATGCCGAGTCGTCATCCTCTTCGAAAGAGCTGACGACGAGAAATCAAGTGCAATGAAGTACATCCGCAGTGTAGTCGCTGCGCTCGCCGGGGCACTGAATGTAGCTATCCTGATGCCCTGGAGCTCAATTTCCGCGATGAGAACAGCAAAGCAGCAGCCCGCGCTGCTGCTCTCTGGCGAACTCGTACTCAGGCAGCGAGACTGCTACATGAACCCAGCGCCCCTAGTCGCACGCTGGAGGATCTCCACAGCCGGGTTCTAGCGGCATTCTACCGTGACTTTGACTGCAGCGCCAAGGTCTCCAACCCTTGGATTGAATTCTTTCAAATGCTGCCAACTCTTTACCGTCGGTCGGCCGGACAGCCCTCCTCCCCCACTCGTGAAGCGATCCGTGCCCTGGCCATGGCCCATCATTCGCGTCAACAGCAGTACCCGGTTCCACAGCTGGAGATTATGGCGCGGACCGAATACTTACAAGCCATTACCCAGATCCGGCTTCAGCTACAGCGAAGTCACGGGATTCCAAGCACGGAGACCGTCGTATCGGTTACACTAATGGGGCTGTTTGACTCGATCCTTCCTAGTCCCGACCCAGTGCACTCCTGGCATGGGGCCCACCAGCACGGGGCTATTTCCATGGTCCGGCAGCAAATTGCTGCCCCCAGCTCTGCGGCCAGCATTGACCCATATCTTTTGAAGTATCAGTACCTGCTAATGGTAATAAATTGTTTGAATCATCGCTCACAGCCGCAGCTCCCCCTAAAATGGTGGGCTGCGGTCATGGACCCGGGATTTTCGGCCACCCATTTGTTTTGTACCATGTATCGGCTTGCACAGTGGCAGGCAGAGATTGATTCGTTCATTCTTACTTTCGACCATCATGCATTGTCTGAGATGATTGAGAAGCTACACGCAGCCGATGAAGCATTGGAGGCATGGGAGGCCCAACTATCCCCAAGCGCTCACTTTTCCGAACGGGACGTTAGGGCCGACGATCCCACGATCCTGCAATGGCCTGGCGCCCCATCACGGGTCTATGTCTACAAGTCCAGCTGGAACGCAGTGCCCCTCACTTTCTGTTTTGCGACGCGCATTGTGCTCTACCAAAATGTTTTGATGTGTCATGGCTATGATGAGCACGCGGAGCAGATCATTGTGGAGATGATTCGACACATCTGCCGCAGCACCAGTGCCGTATTAAGTGGTGGTGATGGCAGCACAGAGGCGGAAGAGGGGCTGTCGATGCGCGGACGGGCGATTGTGTGGCCGCTAAATGTCGCCTCCTCCGCCCTGCAGAGCAACCCGAGGGTGCTGGAGAAGGTGGGCTTGGACGCCGCGCAGTGGACGCGACGAGCGCTTCAGCATGTGCTGAGGCTTTCTGGAAGTAGCTTAGCTCTCATGATGGATTAAAAGACGCAATCTCAGATCATCTAGGTCAGTAGAAGGGAGTTTTGGAAGGACAGCCCTGCAACTGAGGGGTCCTGGAAATGCTATCTGTGGAACCGTCCAGGCAACTGCATTTATCCAGGAATCCGGGGTGCTTTAAGCCTCGCCAAGAGAGCTTGATTGACTGGGCAAGTCTAAGCCGAGATTGGGTGCCTGAGGCCCTAAGACCGACCCTAAACGGCATTTCTCCCGAACCCCGAGTTTATCTCATCTTCATCTCATCTCATCCTCCTCCAATATTTTCTCCACCTTCTGTACACTTCTGACTTGCTTTGAAGCCTCTGCTTGCAGCAGCCTACAATAAGAACAGATTTGGCTTCCGCTCTCTGAACCTGACTGGCTGATCCTCGCTCTATGAACGATCCTTTCCATCTCCTCCTACTACATTGAACAGGAATTTTAACCTATCCTTACTACTATACGTCTATGAACGAAAAGGCTGAATAATTGGTAGTAATATTTAAGCAATAATTACGATACCTTTTTTCTTTACTCTCTTTTGCTCTATTCTTTGAGGATAATTGAAGCCAAGGGGAGCCCACTCGGGTCAAAACCTAACAAGCCTCCTCCCAGGCACATTTCAAGAGGTCAAGACAAGCTATATCATATACGAACCTCACAGATTCCACATCCGGAGGAATTCATTAGTGGTTGCGATGGCACCGTTGAGTGTAGACATATCCCAGGTACCCTCGAGCGTGCGGGGTTTCGGATTGTAAGTCTCCCCCGAGTGGCCAATGTAGAATTGGCATTGAGATTCGAGGGTCTCCATGATGATGAGCCCCCCGAGCATTTTATCACCGATACTTGGGTGGTGCAGCCGGCGGCCCTGCCAATGCAGCTGGAGGATCACACGCGCAAGCTGCCATTCGTTCTCAAGAAGCCGGGGGTCCGGGGGCAAAGATATTGCCACGAATCTGGCGCGGCCGCATTCGCGCTCAATGTCGTATGCGGTGAACGGGATGTCTTCTGCAGACATTTTGAGCTGGTGGAACGCGGTTTTTCCGAGGTTTGGAGTTGCAAGATTCGAGGCAGTGAGTGTCAAGATTTGATGGGTGGGGAGGCATGCTCTTTTATGATCCTTTTGCCGCTCGTCATCGGGGCTATTTATAGGCAAGTCTTTCCGATAAGAGGCAATTGGCTCATTTTTCTGCAAATTTTCACTAGTAAACAATGGTGAGACGAGGTCAAAAGAATGGTGGTATACAAGACCTGTAGGAACAAAGGTCGGTTCTCGGAATATTTCACAGGGTGAGGAAGAATGCGAGCCTAGAATGAAGAGGAAAGTTCTTGTGTCCGTGAGTCCTGAAGATGGCGTTTATCTTCAAGGCCTGTGCGGCTGGACCAACCTCGCGTATCGCTACCTCAGCTCATGGTGCGCAATCGCCCCATGGTCTGCTCCCAGCCCACCTGGCTCCTTTAGATTGTATACCATTGTGAGCCCCTTCGATTATATCTTCAAAGATAAGTGGGGTCCCTGGACTTCATCAACCCGTATGGAAGGTTGTATAGAATCCGGGTTTGCTTCTCGAATCTTAACTCTTGTCAACCCTCATAAGAACACTCGCCCGGACTCGGTGCAAATAGTCAACAAGCTATCACGTCACGAACCAGCCATGTTATTCCACAAATTTTGCGGGAGGAATCTGTCAAATAGAACGTTGTTAACTGCATAAATACAAACCTAGCAGCAAGAGACCAGTCAGGGGAGGTAAATTGGTAAAGCGATACCCCCCCATTCAGCTACCAAAAATGAGGGAACTCCCTCAACACCTCCCTGTGATTGCGCATAGACTCGCTTGTGAGCCGTTCAGAGCCGTATCGAGGATGATATCTCAAACTGGCGTTGCGAAGTGGACCCGCATCATGGGAAGGTCGACGTGCACCGTTGAGGGTCGGTCCGACGGGGCTTCCTGGCACGGCTCTGTATTAGACATTGTGAGAGCAACTTGATAGATGGTTGCCAGCGAGATCGGGAAAGGTAGATGCAACGCGTGGGGATTGGGAAGGTATCTAGAGAAGCTTGTCTTCCTCCAGGGGGAGTTTTGAATTGTGGATGGCTCAGTTGCCGGTGTGCTTCTTGTCTGATCAGTGAGAAATGAAGCACCATGAGAAGGACGTATCCGGAAGATAATTGACAGGGTTATGATGAGGTCGTCTCCATTTGCTGTCTGCAGGCATGATGTTTGTGGATGCTCTCGGTACGAAAATCCCCAACTAGGGGGGCTAGGGAAAGGATAACAGCCATAAACAAATCGTCAGCAGCAGCGGGTCTACCACAAAGATCGGGTTCGTTGTGGGAGTCTTACTCAGGTCTATGTAACATAGTGACATGTACCTGATGACATGAATTCTTTACCCTGACTGGAGCGTGGCGGAAGAACGAACTGGCTATGTCACCCAATCCACATGAGACTACCAGGAGAAGGCACTCACTCACTCCTGTAGTCAGGAGTCACAATACAGCAGCAAAAACATACAACAGAAGGGATTCGCTGGTGGTCACCCACCCAACTACTAACCTCCCGGCGTGTGGCTTGAGTACGGCTGAGCGGACGGGAAGCCCTAGTTTCCACACCCTGTGGTCGTATGTGATCATTCTCTCCAGCTGAAAGGTTATATGGTAAACGTTCAAGATATAAGTATACTTCATTCATCCTTTCATGTGCCCGCTTTTACCTACAGAGCATAGTGACTGGTTATGGTAGGATGATCTAATGGGATATCAGACAAGTGCTCCTGTAGAGCTTGAATTGGGAAGATGCGAATAGCCCTTGATACGATAGCAGAGGAGAAAGTTCATTCTTGAAATACATACCTGGTGATGTAGATGCCACCCAACGCAGCTTACGCAGCTTTGAGTCAGTGCGAATGAATGCCGCAGAACCACACGAGCCCTCACCAGTGGTCTGAACATTTGCACCACCGACGCAATTATACGCTGAACGGATTGGGCAGAGGAGGGTGGTCGAGTGGCGGTTGTGTCTTTGATTCATTCAGAGGCGTATGAATTGGCCATGTCCTTACCGGTACATGCAGGCTATCTACACACAGGTGAAAATGAACGGGAACCGCTGCCTTACAGTTGAGCAGAAGTAGTTTAGGGGGGAAATACAAAACATGAGGTTTGTGATTTGAGAAAAAACTGATTTCTACGGCTTGTGTGCTTGCCAGCGGTACGGAGAAAGGAGCGAGACAAAAGCGGGAGGACAGGTAACAAATTAAAATTATCTGTGAATGAGATGCATGTAGGTGCACAGTATAAAAGTACTAATTATTAGCCGCGGTGGATGGTTCCCAGCTGGTCGAAGACGGCCCGGGCAAAAAAAAAAATGCTCTCACGCGGATTCGAACCGCGGACCTCATGATTACTAGTCATGCGCTCTACCAACTGAGCCATAAGAGCTGGTTTGATGTTATCGTTTATCTGGCTAAAAAGATATAGTACGCTAATAACAATTGAAACCATTCAACCCAGCCCATCCCTACCACAACCTCTCTATCCATGTTTATTTGGTAGACAGTGTATGTCGATCAAAGAGCGTGGTTCCCTAGAATATATCAGGCTAACTCTATTTGAAGGCCCATGCTTTTCAAAAATCTCTCCCACATCACCGTGCTTTTCTCGGTTTTGATCCACACGGTGAATATATATACACCAGCCCGCTTGGACTATCGTTTATGATTGGACTATGACCTCAGACTGCATGACCAACTCAAGTGGCTGAATCCCCGCAAAGCCAGAGGATGCATCACTGTAAGCCGTCCTCACACTAAAAATATAATCGTGCAGTAGGGCCGAAGCCTCCCTGTCTCACATTTGGATCCAGATGATTGAAACTCAGACTCAACATCACCCAGCGAAAAAATAGGTCCGATTAGTGCTGACAGCTTGCGTTGCATGCGCAGCAGGTCTTGTTTTCCTAGACCAACCAGATCACCTACATATTTAGTAAGTATCTCCGGGACAGGAGTAAAAGCTTAAGGCCGCCACATAAAAACGTACCTACCTAACTACGTATATATTCTTGGGCGTGCAGAACCCGGCTGTCAGGCAACCAGCGTCATTTTCTTACTATGTCTGAAAATAACCCAACTGACAGCAGTCCCAGCGTGCTGCACTTCCCGAGCTAGTGCTTATGATGAGGTCAGCATCGGTAGACCACTGGCGACATCCGAGCCCAGGCTGGAGGTCATCCGGAGGCTTAGACATAAGACTTGACCAATGAGTGCCGGGATCTATACCTCCTCATCCGGTTTCTATTTTGCGATGGTCGACCATGCAATCTCAACGCGATTATTGAAAATTCTCTTTTTACTCCCCTATTTAAGCCTTCTACTTTCTCTACATACTCCCACTCATCACATCCCAGAACAAGCCCACCAACACCCCCCCTCAAAACACAATGTCTTGCAACGTCCTCACCAACCCCAGTTTCGAGACCGGCACCCTGGACGGATGGTACGGCACCTCGGGCAGTATCGCAACCGTCGTCCAGGGCTCCATCGCATACGACGGCAACTACTACCTGTAACCAACCCCTCCCCCCTTTCTACTTCTAGTCTATCCAGCTCACACATCCCCCTTCTACTTGCCAGCGATGTCACCGGCACAGCCGCAAACCCTACAGCCTCCGTCGCCCAAGACCTGTACTGGCTCGACGAGACGAAGACGCTCGACCTCACCCTCTGGGTTCGCTTCGAGAACACCATCTCCTCCGCCACGGGCCACTGCGAAGTGAGCGCCTATCTCGGCGAGGACCCGACCGCGGGCGCGATTGCCTCCGACATCATCTGGGACAGCGACGAGTGGCTCCGGTTGACGGGAAGCATTCTTCCCGAGGAGAGGAACACGACCCTGAACTTGGTGGGCTCTTGTATTGAGCTTGGGAATGCGACGATTGCCAATGTTCTGTTTGATGATGTTGTGTTGAGTGATTGCTAGATGGGGTGATATAACAGTGGGTATAAGGTTGACGTCGGTTGGAGATAGCTTATGATATTGTGGTGAGGATGTATGGATGTAGGTAGGGTGTCTTGGCACTAATAGCATGCGTATAGTTGTTTCCGTTTATGTTTGATTGGGGGCGTAGTCCTGGAGATATCCGATGACGATGACTTGGTGTGGTCGAGGAATAGGTAGGGGGTGTATATGTGGCACAGCACACTCCGTGTCAGTCGAACAAATACAGCGATACTTAGGGTTAGAAGAACTATTCATACTGTAGCTCCAAAGGTGCAGAGTCACCCGGCTTGCCGGTTGTTTACAAATCACCCAAGAGCTTAGACAAATAAGTTATACAGTCACTGCATCCTGTACGTTCTTGGTCCACACAAGCATGTAGTATCCAAAGTAAGGGCAAAGATGCCAGGTGTGGACCGCATCATGATATTTATCGAAGATTTACTTGTAGAAGCAGCATCTCCAATCTCGTAAATACACAGCTCCCAAGCCAGGGAGCTGAGCTGGATAAATACTAGATTAAGGACTCCATAGCTAGTTTTTTTAAAGTAATTTGTCTTTGGATTAGTTTAGATATTGATTTGCTACACCAGCTTCTGAAACCCGTGATAAGACTAGCCTGCGACTCTCATATCCTGTCGGTCGCTGGACGCGATGTCGCTCAAGGGCGGGTGGGGGGTTGTTGTTGTCCACCATCTTGTTCCCCAGCAGGAGGCGCCACCAACCCGAGATCAAGATTTCTCCCGAGGGTGCGGCTATTGGGAAGCCGCGACTCAGAAGATCCTGTCGTTGTGACAATGGGCACCGCCCGGGCTACAGCATGTCGTTCTGCGGGCGCAGTAGGGCCGCTTCCGAGATAGTGCGGGAACTCTGGCTCTACGCGGGATGTAGTAGGCCGTACTCCTTCAACTCGTTCCCAATCGCGAGGAACGGGCGGCAATTCCAGTCTCAAATCGGGGATATTCAGATTTACCTCGAAGGTGCGGCTGCTCGGAGGTCGTGGCTCGGGAGCTCCTGCCGCTGTAGCAGTGGGCATGGCCTGAAGTTGGGCATGTCTGTCTGCGGGCACAGTAGGGCTGGGGCTCTCGTGGCCCCCGGCAAATGAGCGCAAGAGGTCTATGTTGTACGAAGGGCGTATTTGATCATCTCGTTCCCTGTTTTGAAAAACAGGAGGCGCTGCAAGTTTGAGGTCAGGGATATTCAGATCGAACTCGAAGGTGCGGCTGCTAGGGGGCCGTGGTGACTCGGGGGATTTTGCCGTTGTGTCAGTGGGCATTGCCTGAGACTCACCCTGCCCCGGTGTGCGCAAAGGAGGGGCTTGAACGCCTCCGGCGGCAGTGGGATTTAGACGCTCGACGCGGGGCGTAGGGGATGCAGGTCGGTCAACGGCTTTGCCTTTGGACTCCGCGGTAGAGGATGACTCCACTATAATCATAGGCGGAGTCACCACTTCAGAAGAGCCAACATGCTTCTTAAGAAGCGACGCCACTGCTGCAGAAGAGTGCCCGCGCTTCTTGGTAGACGAAGTGGCTGCCGCGGAATAATGAGCGTGCTTCTTGTGCTCCACCAAAAGGCTCGCGGAGACAAATTTCCGGACCGGGGTGCAGAGATCGCACGGAAACTCCAGCATCTCCTCGTGCGTACGGATATAGTGTATGTAGTAGCTATCGAAGCCATCGAACGGGCCGTGTCCGCAGATAACCCCACCGCGCTTCACCCATTCGCAAAAGTACTGCTGCTGCCCGTCTTCTTCAAGACGACGGTAGGCCAGAATGCCGCTGGAGTAGGGCATGCTCCTTCTGGGGGAACTCCCGGGTCCCGGCAGACGCGCGGATTCCTCGGCCTGCTGCTCCAGCATCGCCAGAGTCGCCCACGGCTTGCCACAGTGCGGGCAGCCGTAGGCCAGCGGCTCTCCTCGTCTGGACTGTCGACTCCGGAGATCGTCAATGCACTCTGGATGGTAACACTTCCGACAGGAGGAACATTGGTGCAGTGCGCCGTGCTCCTTGTTTCGGCCGGCCTGGCACAGACCGCATTTACCGTCTTTGCCTTTCAATGCCTCGAACAGCACCTGGTGTTTCTGAAGCTCGTCGGTTCTGCCGTACGCATACTTGTGGAGGTCTGGGTGGCATTGGGGCGACATGTTTGTCTGAGTCAGTGAATTCCAGACGGGCTGAGTATTTGTCTGGTTAGTCACGAGTGGGATCGTTCAGTATGATTCTGTCGGTTGGTGATGAGATGTGTATTGGCTACACCCGACAGGGGAGCAGTTTTTATTCAGTATTTATGGCTTATATGCTTTGTGACGAGTTGTACATCAACTGCTTCTATAGCGAAACTCTCCATTCCATGACACTATTGACAGCGAAACGCCGGTGAGTAGAGGGATCGAGGAATGGTAAGTGACAGATATGGTTAAGTCAGAGGAGAATTTCCCATACGCTTTTGCTGGCTAGCAAGAAGGGGGTGGACTTCCAGACTCCTCTTCCCTCTTTGTCCGGTTAAGATCCGGGGAGGAACCAGCCGCGAGCAAGGCGAGGTAGATGTCCCATTTCAATGACAGTACTGCACGTTGTCGGAGTTTCTCATGTGAAGCATAGACGCACTCCCTTTGAAGAGCTAGAATGCGGGAGAGTTCCAGAAGTTTACACACCTGGAGTGCAGCAGGTGCTGTACCGTGCAGCACACTGTGTAATCTCGAAACACAGTATTTGTACCTGGGGATCAGGGCTAATACCGCGAGGGGGTTCATCTCATTTGCGTTCGAGACTGTCAACACACCTCAACAGCACCGATTTCATCAGCCTCGTATCACTTGAAGTCCACTCTTGTTCTCAACACTGATGGAAGCGTGTATGGTGGTCAGAATCCTCCCTACGCGGCTGGCTACTGTATGTACACCCGCAGAAGGCGGTCAGCCATTCTGCCGCGGGGATTTCCCCGTCAAACACACCGTCCAAAGTGACGGTCGCGAGGGAGATTGGAATTCATTACTCGTCGTCACGTTGGTGACCGGCTGGTTAGCTAGCAAGCTGAATTAAATCACGCATGATGCTGGCATGGACCTTGTCGTATGTGTAGGCCACAAAAGGCGTCATCCACCACACACATGTGATTCTTCTTTGCACCGTAATGCGCCAATCTATTTTCTTTGTGTCAGCGGTGCAAAATCCATTGCCTCCTCATTCTCCTCCACTTACCTGGTGAATCTTGTCGACCAGAGAACGACGCAGTGGGCTCGACTGCCCAGTGGCTTGCCACGGAGACGCCAAAGGGGGCGTCAGCGCGGGTCTTGACTCCTCCGGTCGGGGTGTTTCGTAGCCAGGTCTCGAATTGGATATGCTTTTGTCCCCATCCGCCGCTGGCGCCTGGCAGCATCGGGATCGCCTGGCTGAGGAGGTAGGTGTGGATCGGGGAAGTTCCCCCCTCCTCCTCCTTCTCCTCTGCAGTCGGGAGGAGCCATTCGTCCTCGTACCGCTCGGGGGCGGTGGGCACGATACTCAAGCCAGTGATCAACGGATTTAACTGGATGAAGAATGGGTGATCGTGGAGCAGCTGGCGGATGGTATCCGGGTTGGCGGACGGGGGGATTCCAGTGGTGACAGTGCGATGGTTTGAGATCCGCCAGGGAATTGACAAGAGACAGGCGACAACTAAGAGCCCGGTCAAGAGTTTGGCGTGCACCATAGTAGAAAGCGTGACCAAGAAGATCTGGAGTGAATGGATGACGATGAGCAAAGGACAAAGAGTTTGCGAAGCGGATTGAAGCTTGATGATAACGATGGACAATCAGTGTCAGTCTCACGTGATTTTCACAAACAGCCGCTGATTTGTGTAAGCACCGTCCACTCGTTAGTTAACTAACGTAACCTCATAAGTTCGTCCATTTCAAATATAAGCTAGTTAAATAATGAATTATGGTTAGATTAAGAGAAGGCTTGTGGCTGCCAAAGTGCGCGCCGTGTAGACTGACCAGAGCGTTGTTGTGGTGGTGGTGGATTCCAGGCTATCTGGGGAACAACATTTTAAAGTACCTTATTGTACCTCATCTACTACGTACTACACGGCAGCCGAGGCGGTGAGGTGCCAAGCCAATCACAGGAGGCCTGGGACTCCCGTCATTTATACAAAATGGGAGAGCCATGCGACGAAAGAGAAAACGCGATCGAGATCAGTCAAGAGTTCTAGAGTGGTTTGGCTGTACCATCCTAGTGCTTTACTCGCGCTTGCTCTGTGTACATATGAGATGCGATGAGAAACGATCTGCGTCAGTCCACCCGGCCCGTGTCTTAGGGCTCTTCCGGAATCGGATGGGGTCAAGATGGGGCCGACTCCACCAATGATCTCGGCATCGAGAGATCGGCTTCCGGCGGACTTTGCGACATCTCGGCATCCGCGGAGATCCACTGCGCCTCGGCCGCCACGCTTGAAGCTTGAAGGATCTGGCCGACTGCCCTTCCTGGTGAAGCCACAGTCTCTCGGCTGTCGAAGTCGGCAAGTATATCGCCGAGGCACCTTCGTCATTGCGGTTCCACCAGTATGTCTGCACTACGATCCCTGCGCAGATCATCCCTACCCAGAATCCAGCGAATCAGCTCTATATAAAGCCCAAGTACGGTACCTATTCAGAGCCAACCACCCCAGAACCCTTTCACCTCCAGCCAGAATGCCTAAATACATCCTCACCGGCGTCGGCGGCCACCTCGGCAGCATCGCGGCCACCTACGCTATAGAGATCGCCCCAGCCGACAGCACCCTAGTCTTCACCGTCTCCGACCTGACCAAATTGCCCCCCAGCAAACTCGAGGCATGGAGATCTTCCGGCGTACAAGTCACCCAAGCCTCCTATGACGACGTGTCCAGCCTGGAGCGCGTCTTCGCTGGCGCCGACGCCGTCAACCTGATCTCGACGTGGGCGTTCGGCCGCCGCCACGAACAAGCCCGCAACGTGATCCAGGCCGCCAGAACCTGCGGGGTGCGGCGCATCTGCTACACCTCCTTCGTGGGCGCGGATGACCCGGCGCCAGTGGAGCAGATGCCCTTTCTGCCGCGCGACCATAAGCAGACGGAGGCGCTCATTATGGGATCGGGGCTGGAGTGGAATATCCAGCGGGATTGGCTGTATGTGGATAACATTCCGACTTATTTTGCACCCTCGTGGGGGTGGTGTGGGGAGCGGTGGGAGGGGAAGGATGGTGTTGCGTCTGGAGCGGCGAGCTGGCTTTGCAACTCGCATGGGGCCCGGGGAGCGTATGTTGCACGAGAGGATTGTGGGAGGGTGCTGGCTGCGCTGCTGCTGGGGCGCGGGCAGCCGAACACTGTGTATGATGTGACGGGGCCGCAGGCTGTGACGGATCAGGAGGTGTTTGACTGGGTGTGTGGTGCATTTGGGGTGAAAGGGGAGTTGGTGGATGTGCCGGACCATGAGTTGAGGAAGTGGTGGATCGCAAGGGGGCTTCCGACTTCGGTCACGGAGCCGTCCCCGCTGCCTATGAAGCTCTGTGTCGATGACCTGTTGTGCTGTGGGGAGATGGTGGCGCGGGGATATCTGACGAAGACTAGCGATGCGGTGGAGTTGCTTACGGGACGGAAGCCTTTGTCTTTCCAGGAGGTTCTGTTGACGTATAAAGATACGTTCGTGAGCCAGCCTCATGAATAGATGGAGCAGATGACAGCCATGCACGACCAGAAAGAGAGCAAGGGCTAATTAGATAGCCCGGTAGGGAGCTTTGATCAATGATTCAGTGAGTATGCTTATTGCATCGAGCCAGATTTCCCAGACCAAAGACCAAGCACAAGCGATAGCTTCTACCGAGGAACTACTATACTAGGTTCTTGACTACCAGCAATCCACTTTGCACCGCCGTGTGCAAGGGCCAGATCAGATCACTGATGGCTGGATCCTCTTACATGACCTGTCACTCTGCATGGTAGCACAGTATAAAATATTTTGCACTGCAGGAACGATGCGTAGCGATTGTATTGAGGTAAAATGCATAGCCATGGGTCAATGATGGCTTGCAAGTCTTCCATCGGTGGGAGAGAGGTCTTCCCGTTCGTGACGTGCCCGGTAGTATACAACCCCATTCCCGATCGCGAGAATTGCGTTGGGGGTATTCCGTAGATATAAGACTGGCTTCTCTTGTTGTTCCCGTGTGGAGTGAAGATGTCGAACAAACGACCCAGGTAGAACGCCCAGGTTTCCGCAGACCATCTCCCACCCCATAAGCCGAACAAGTAGTGAGCGAGCATCAGAGTGCGCTCGCATTATCCAAAATGAAAGCATACGCGTTTGCCTGCCCCGTCATTCCCGACCAGTCTGTTCCGCATCTTGGCGGAGATATACTGTGTAAGTGCACTAATCTAGGGCTTTTCGCGCAGGCGAGAGCCACTAAGGACTAGTAGGTGGCTAGGAGCATTAGCCGATCCTGCCATGTGGCAAGCGAGGTGAGTGTTAGTGCGATGAAATCGGGATGATAATCTTGACGATGGTAGTTGATTCCCATGTACAGTGATTGCTGATATTGATAAGCAAATTGTATAAGCAGATCGTACAATCGTTGCATTTTTCTGAATTGTAGAACTGAAGTTAAAAAACGATACCCGAAGGACACGGACGGGGCAATCCATGGTACGAGCTGAGCTGCCCTTCCCGTGTTCCACAAACGGTTTAGTGCGGGGTGTGTACTGTTTACGTCCAGTTCCACGTTCGAATCTTGTCGGCAAGACCTAACATTAACAGTAACCAGTAAACATTAACTATCCTCTCTATACTTTGTACCTCACGGGTGTTTCTGGCCGGATTCCAGAAGCTCGGCTGCTGAGGTATCGCGCAGGGTGATCAACAGAAAAGAGCCCACACAATAGTTTGTGATTAGATTGCAATTTGCAACCAGCAAACCACTTCCTGCTGCTGCCGAAGATCGGCTGATGCTCCACTCGGTCGGCTACTGATGAAGCTCGCAGCGACAGCTGGGAGATTAGATTGTCTCGTGGTCCCAAGTATAAATGATTAATTGTACCGTCGGGGAATAGTCGCCTCTCACCTTGTATCATCCCCTGCATCATCCCCTGCCTCCTCCGATCGTCAGTCGCCGTCTGGGCCCAATCCCATTAATCGACGCTGATTTCTACCTTTCCTGACAATTGTTTGTTCCTTCTCCCACGTCAACGAGATCGGCAGTGTGAAGACGAGGACAATGCCTTCCATCGCTTCTCGTCTTCTGGGGGTGGGCTTGGCTGTGGTGGCTGCCGCCTCGGCGCAGAATGACAGCCTGGTCACCCAGCAGCTGGATCTACAGCCCTACCCCTTTGACTTCCCCAAGCTCGGCACCAATGGATCCGATCTCTTCCCCATGCGACTCTGCCACGGCTTCAAGCTCGAAGAGGCCAGCATCGATGAGATCCAGGCCGAGCTCGAGGCCAAGAACTTCACCGGGGTGCAACTGCTGCAGTGCTACCTGGAGCGCATCTACCAGGTTCAGCCCTACGTCAAGTAAGATTCGTCAATGCATCGTCACAGAAAGAAGGCTGACCACTTCCCTATAGTGCCGTCATGCAGCTAAACCCCGATGCGATGACGATCGCCGAGGCCCTGGACGAGGAGCGTCAAGCGGGGATGGTGCGTGGTCCTCTGCACGGTATCCCCTTCCTGGTGAAGGACAACATCGCCAGCAAGGACAAGATGGAGACGACGGCCGGTAGTTGGGCGCTGGTGGGGTCGGTCGTGCCGCGCGACTCACACGTCGTGCACCGGTTGCGCGAGGCCGGGGCCGTCCTGCTGGGCAAAGCGACGCTCAGTGAATGGGCGGACATGCGCTCCAACGACTACTCCGAGGGCTATTCGGGCCGTGGTGGTCAGTGCCGGAACGCCTACAACTTCACCGTCAACCCTGGCGGCAGTTCATCTGGCTCCGGCGTCTCCATCTCCACTAACCAGGTGCCCTTCGCCCTGGGTACCGAGACTGACGGCAGTGGTTCGTTCATCATTCCCTCCCCCACGCCTTAGCGCCCGCTCTGCTAATCCTGGCTCAGTGATCAACCCCGCTGAGCGAAACAACATCGTCGGCATCAAGCCCACCGTGGGCCTCACCTCGCGTGCAGGCGTTATCCCAGAATCCCTGCACCAGGACACGGTGGGCACCTTTGGCAAGACGGTGCGCGATGCCACCTACGCCCTTGACGCGATTTACGGCATCGACCCGCGGGACAACAAGACCTTTGCCCAGCGGGGCAAGACGCCGAGCGGAGGGTACGCGCAATTCCTGACCGACAAATCCGCGTTGAAGGGGGCGGTGTTTGGCCTGCCCTGGTTGTCCTTCTGGCAGTACAATGACGCAGCCCAGAACGCGCAGCTGATGGAGCTACTGGCCCTGATCGAGTCGGCGGGCGCAACCATCATCAACGGCACGGAGCTGCCGCATTACAAGGAGATCGTGGACCCCGCGGGCTGGAACTGGGACTACGGGACCTCGCGGGGTTACCCCAACCAGTCCGAGTACTCGTACGTCAAGGTGGACTTCTACAACAATATCCGGGACTACCTGGCGGAGCTGAACAACACCAACATGCGGTCGCTCGAGGACATTGTGCAGTACAACATCGACAACGCTGGCAGCGAGGGTGGTGTCCCCGGCGTGCACCCGGCGTTTGCGTCCGGGCAGGACGGTTTCCTCGCCTCGCTGGCCACCAAGGGCGTCATGAACGAGACCTACTGGCAAGCTCTGGCGTATTGTCACCGCACGAGCCGCGAGGAGGGCATCGACGCCGCCCTTCGCTGGAACGGCCACAACATCACCGCTCTGCTGGCCCCGCCGGACTTTGCCCCATCGGTCGAGATCGCCGCCCAGGCTGGTTATCCGATTGTCACCCTGCCGGCGGGTATCAATGCGGACTCGCACATGCCGTACGGGCTGGCGCTGTTTGGAACCGCCTTCTCTGAATCCACGCTGATTAAGTATGCCAGCGCGATCGAGGATCTGCAGCTCTCCTCCCAGACGCCCTGGAAGCGCAGTTTGCCGACCTGGAGTGGTTATCTGGAGCGGAACATCCCTGTAAACTGAGTCAGGGGTTCGGGACTGGGGGAGGGCATGTATATAGGGCTGGTGTACTGATAGATAGTCATAGTAATAGATCTTTTGAGTGGTTTTGTGTTCGTTCGATGGGTGGTAGAGAGGTAGTATGGTGATACCTCGTGGGCACGTATTGTCTTCATGGGGGGAAGTGCTCGTAGTACGAGGCGGGAGTTCTGTGGCAGTAACTGACCCAGGTCAGTCTGGCTGTGTGCTAAGATGCGAGTGCATGTTCTACTTCCTGAATCCGACAGACCTTTCTTGATTGTTTCCAGGTCTTCTGAAAGCCCATTGGGAATGAAGTTCTCTGAGTGTGATGTGGCAGTGGTCAGGAATGCGGGATGGTCTGACGGAAAGGCAAGCCGGGGCCTTCGGTCACTCCTGCGTGAGGGGGCCTCGCTTCCACCGAGTCTGCATTTGCATTCTCTCCACTAGTGTAGGGCAGGCGTCAGTACCAGCCAATAATCCGACTGCTGCAAGTCATGCATGAGGTGGCGTGGTTCAGTTCTCTCGGAGATGATCCAGATCGGTCGTTGCCACTCCACCTCCAGGGACGCATGAACTGGACACTCAGGAGTTAACCACGTGGGAGAGAAATAGTACACCGTAACTACGTACCTCACGTGCTCAGTCGGGGATGGCCAACTCGAAAGGGGATTCCAACCGAGATCCATGACTGCAGCTGGACATTCACTGCAGTGGCAGTGGCAGAGTTCTCTGGCCGAGTGAGACCAGGCAAACTGGGCTGTGCTACGAAGCGACCAAAGTATATCCTTGGCGCTGTCAAGCCGGGGTCAGCATGGAGACATGCCCGTTGCTGATTGGCTGCACTCCAGATCTCGTCGACCCCACGTGTAAGCAATCGCCGGGTCTGATTGGTGTAAACCCTCCGCTCGGCGCCAAGAGCAGCCAAGCCCGCCTCCGAGCCATGCCAAGGCTTGTGCCCAGCGGAAATGGGAGGATGTCCGTGGTTGAAGGACGCCTCTTGTGGCAGCTTAATCTCCGCCCTCGAATCAGCGTGGAGCGACCAGGAACGTGCTTCAGCCAGACTTCCCAGCAACAACCATCCATCCTGCAGTGGCAGCTGCCTCTCCATCGCCTGCTTCACCACCAAAGACAGCCAAACACAGCCAAACACAGCCAAACACAACACTCAGCCTGACCACCGACTGCATCAGTCAGTAGCCATGGCTGGCGCACCTCTTGCTACATAAGACTGCCTCAGTCCTTCTCTTCCCTTCTCTTCTTCCCTGCCGCAACACTCCCGTTCCCCATCTCTCTCATACGCACGCGACATCTCGTGCTCCTCATCTGCCACGATGACGCTGCATCAGTATGACTACATCTTCGCTATCGGCACCTTGTTTGCCATGCTGGATGCCTACAACAACGGTGCCAGTAAGTTTGTGCTGTCTCTCTGAATTCTCTGCCATTCTAATCATCACCCCCCCCCAATAGACGATGTTGCCAACTCCTGGGCCACCAGTGTCTCCTCCCGTTCCATCTCCTACCGCCAGGCCATGATCTTCGGCACCATCTTCGAGATGCTGGGCGCCATCACCGTCGGTGCCCGCACCGCCGATACCATCAAGAACGGGATCATCCCCAACTCCGCCTTCCAGGGCAATGCCGGTGTGCAGATGCTGGCCTTCACCTGCGCCCTCGCTGCTGCCTCCTCGTGGGTCATGTGGTGCACGCGACACTCCGCCCACGTCTCCTCCACCTACTCCCTCATCTCCGCCGTCGCAGGGGTCGGTGTGGCCACTGTCGGCGCGTCGCATGTACAATGGGGATGGAACGGCGGCAAGGGCATGGGGGCCATCCTGGCGGGTCTAGGCATGGCGCCCGTGATCTCGGGCTGCTTCGCCTCGATCATCTTCACCCTCATCAAGGTGGTGGTGCACAAGCGCCGCAACCCGATCCCCTGGTCGGTGTACACCTCCCCCTTCTGGTTTCTTCTCGCGGCCACCCTGTGCACCCTCTCCATCGTTTACAAGGGCTCTCCCAATCTTGGCCTGAGCAAGAAGCCCGGCTGGTACATCGGGGCCGTGACGATGGGCACCGGTGGCGGCGTGGCTGTGCTGTCCGCCCTCTTCTTTCTCCCGTTCGTGCACGCGCGCGTCATCAAGAAGGACCCGAACGTCAAGTGGTGGATGTTCCTCTACGGGCCCCTGTTGCTGCAACGCCCTGCCCCCGCCAACGCCGAGTCCGCCAAGGTCCCCAACTACGCTGTCATCCAGGAGGACGAATTCGCGACGCCCCCCGGCTCCCCCGAGACCCTCATGGGGACCGACGCCGACGCCCCCACTACTTCTGATCAGGGTGGTGGTGAGAAGAACCTTGTAGCCGCCGAAGCCCACCAGCTCACCTACAAGGAGCTCACGGCGCAGTCGGACGCACGCCTTCGGGCCCGGCTGCTGCAGAAGCGCGGCCCGCTGGGCTGGGCGATGCGCACGCTGCGCGACAACCCGATGGGGCCCGGCCAGCTGTACGAGTTCCGCAACATGGCGACCATGGCCAAGCGTCTCCCCGCGATGGTCGTGGTGGGTCTGCTGTACGGGCTGCACTACGACATCCACGCGGCCCAGAGCGGCATCACCGGCACCCCCGAGGGCGACCGCATGCAGCGGGTCTACGACCACGCCACCAAGTACCCCAATGAGGTCGAACACACCTACTCGTTCGTGCAGGTGCTGACGGCGTGTACCGCCTCGTTCGCCCACGGCGCCAACGACATCGGGAACTCGGTGGGTCCGTGGGCGGTTATCTACTCGTCTTGGAGCACGGGGAATGCCGCCCAGTCGAAGGCCCCGGTGCCCGTGTGGCAGCTGGCGGTCTTGTCGGCGTGTATTTCGATCGGGTTGGTTACTTATGGGTATAATATCATGAAGGGTGAGTTAACCTCCCAGAAACCCCCCTCCCCTTCCATCCCCCGTCTTGCTTGCGAATCTGATGCTTCATGGGCAACAAAATCACCTACCACTCTCCCAGCCGAGGCTGCTCCATGGAGCTCGGCGCCGCCCTCACCGTCCTCGTCTTCTCGCAGTACTCGCTCCCCGTCTCGACATCCATGTGCATCACCGGCGCCACCGTCGGCGTCGGGCTGTGCAACGGCACTTGGCGCGCAGTGAATTGGCAGCGGGTGGGCCTGTTGCTGACGGCGTGGATTCTGACGCTGCCAATTGCGGGTACGCTGGGTGGATGTTTGATGGGGTTGTTTATTAATGCCCCTCATTTTGCTTCTTAGGGTGATTAGACTTGTCTTTTTTTCTTTTGTGTTGTCTTTCGGTGCTTTGTTGCAGTGATACCTGGGATAGTTTGGGATGGGCGGAGTGGCGGGTAGTAGATTTGTACTTTAATAATGCAAAAGATATCGGCGCACTGGGTACTAATTCAAGCACGGTGCGGTGACGACGCTGCGCTGTGTAATTCTTCTCCCAGGATGCAAGGCTGTAAAACTATCTCATCGCGCACTGGTCCGGACCTCAATATTGGGAGCTACTGGTTCATCACTCCTTCGAGTTCGTAGTACAAGGTAATTCCGTCTAGAAACTAGCCCGAATCTCAGTGCGGGAGCTGCAGGGTAATGCATGGCGGGGGCTGTGCATGCTGTGCATGCTGTGTATGCTGTGTATGCCTTTCCCTGCAGACGGGATCACAATATCTCGTACGACGCGGCTAGGTAAATAGATTCAAAATTGGGCTGCTTTTGCGTGGATAATGCATTGTTACTGTGGTGAAACTCGCCGTTACTGACATTCAACCTACCTTGTACAGTACTGCGCATGTTGGATTTCACATCATGGAACGGTTGGGCAGTTCGCGGTAATAGCTGGAGTGTCTGCGTGTAGCGTGGATGCGATACGTTGTTGGAGTCGGTCTGACGGTGGATTTGACTCTCTTGGAAGGGAAGGTTCTGGCATATGTTTAGTCAGCACAGTCAACGTCTAGAGGGGGGGTTCATACTCAGAGTCAAGTGAGTCCAGTGTTTCATAACCCATGATCGAATTCAGAAGCGAAGTGGAGAACGATGTTGCTGAATGAGGGTAAGCCGATCACTGGACTTGTAGCCCGGACCATAATCTCTCACGTTTACTGCTGTTCAATACTACCACCAAGCCACCTCATGTTCATGTCACAGTCAGATCTCTTCTCTCGATCACTGTGTATCAAACTTCACTTCTTTCATACCAATGCTTAGACATCTGAGATCTCCAATGTCGCGGCATGTCTTATTCGCGATTATAGCATTGAGCAGGTGGATCCGGACAGGCCGTGGAAAATTCGAGACTCATTTGACGGCCGTGCCGTATGGCTGGCCTTGCTGGTTACGGCGGCGGGAAAGAGACTGAAGGGGAAATAGTGTGGAATGCATGAACAGAAACTGAGCAGTTATGGGTCAATCCACACGATATCGGGGCTAATGAGGCCTCCAAGGAGACACGGGTAATTCTATGCAGCCCTCGGGCTTGCGAGGCCTAGCAGATAGCTATTGGTGATTTTATGCAGACTCTAGAGTCTACCAGGAGGGAGCCTTAGGGGGTGGGTAATGCGCAAGCCCCCTTAGCTGCTCCGTACAAAGGTCTGGATCGATGGAAAGACCCTGGATATAGACTGCCCTGGGCCTTCGACTGATTTTCTTTCACCGGAAGACCAGGAACTCCTTTGGATGTAGACTTTCACTGTTTTTTAGTCTTTTTTTTTTTTCCGAGCCATATCTGGTATGAAGACCATTGTCCGAGTGCACGTTCGTGTCGATTATTCAACAACACCACCCAAGCCTGAATGATTTCTTGTTTCGACACTTTTGCTCTATAATGTCAACAAGGAAAGCCTTTTTCATCACAAGGGGCTGTGGTTTAGTGGTATAATATTCCCTTAGCATGGGAGAGGTCCGGGGTTCGATTCCCCGCAGCTCCATTTTTTGCTCTTTCGTTTTGCTGGTATTATCATTACTCGGGCAGTGAGTGACCCACGGGTTGTGGGGCTAGACGTACTTCGTAGTTCGTATATATCTCACAAGTATAACCGAGGGGTAAGAGTGAAGCCCGGCATTGACGGGTCGATCGCTTCAACTACAAAGTCCTTAGCCGATAGCAGGCGAATGATATAAGGCGTCTTTTGCCCTGGAACCCGACGCCGCAGGCGGGTTCCGTTCCATGACGAGAGTCAAGTCGAAACCGCGGCGCGGGCGAAGATCAACGGTATGGGTAGCTCACATGTTGACCGGCGTGTTGGAGTCCTCCGCTGCTACGTATTCATCTAGTAGGGCGCCGATGATGGACATGAAAGTTATAGAAGAGACATCATTCCTTGCAACCAACGACGTGTTAATCCAAGACAAAAGATCATGGCTGCCGGACCTCAAGCATGGGAGCCTCCGTCGAAAACTTCGTCTGCCGAATCCTAGAAAGAGACCATATCTGAGACCGAGAATGACAACTTGCCTTGTGTTTGCTCTATTGCTACGGTCGACGCCAGGACATCCCTATGGGCGTTCGATAAACCTAAGATCATGATCTTCGATCTCTTCCCGTCGAGTCCTAAGGTAATATATCAGTGTGATAGACTCTTTGATGATACCCAGCTGGGTAGCAAGCTAAGTCAGTTTACAGGGGTAAGCCACAATTGTACTCTTACAATGAGAGAGGTCTCAGGTGTCTTGCTAGGAACGCTGCAATACGGGTGAATCCTGGTTCTGAGTTTCATGTCATTGATACCCCGACTCACCCGCTGGAGGTGGCTCTAGACCGAGAATATGGTAGCAGGAGAAGTAGGGATGCCGCCGTCTACGCATACTAGTTATGGTGGCGTTTCCGCAATAAAAAAAAAAAAAAAAAAAAAAAAAAAAAAACGCCATGCCATATCCTACGAGGGGTGAAAAAGAAGGTAAGAAAGGAAGTACGAACAAGTGAGACCAACGCTGGAAGGAATTGAGGAGGCAAGTTTGTAATAGAGGAAGCGCGAGTTGCGACCAATAGGCAAAGAAGGGATAAGTGACCCTTCAATCCTTTGATTGGCATGTATCTTTCTTTGTTCTCTGTTTGCCGACCCGCTCAAAAGATAGATTTTAAGGTTTGGTTTCCCACGCCTGCAAGGGGGGGTATATGATATGTGCCACCGGCCGAATCTGGACAATGGTCAAGTGGGTCACGTGTCATCTGAGTATACGAACGTGGGGACAGCCCTGCACAGCCTGGAACACAATCTCTGGGGTAGTTAAGTGTGGTTCGGTCCTACTTCGATTTTCCACGTTATGCATTTTTTGAAGTGTATGCACGGGAGGGGAAAGGGGGCAAGAGAGGGGGATGTTCAGAGAGACATAGGGCTATACGAAAAGGGAAAAATACACAACTTATAACCCGGAAGATCTTCAAGTGTCTCATAACAGTCCTCTTGAGCGACCTAGTCATCCAGTTTGGCTATACCTGAATCATACACAGCGCCATTCTGAAACACTCACCTTACAAAAGTTGTTGACATCTCGCGTCCGGATCGGAGACTTGCATAGCTCGGGGCCTTAAACTTTGAGACATCGGCACTCCTAGAATGATGCCGTGAGACTTCCTGGTTATGATATGTCCTGATACCTCTCACTCTAATGATTCATGTTACATTCCCGATATCAAAGCTGTGTGGAATGAACTGAGCCCCTTACTATATGTTATGGATGGACTCAAGGTCATCTCTCCAGCTTACAGCCATTCCGGACACTTACGCAGGCTGGTAGTTCAATGTATATAATGCTGGTGATATTATTCACCAAGACCTTTGCCAGTCTTAGGTCAATTTCTTCTTTTCATGTCCGCAAACATGATTTATCGTCTCCTTTCACGCGACTCATCGAGTGAAAAGTCACCCGATCCAGAAACCGGCCACCAGATGAGCAACCGATTATCCTTTGTTACATACTACCTTCTACACCCGAGCACCCAAATTACCATCCTGCTGATGATTCTCTTCCTGAGTCTGTTGAATCTGCCCATGTCAATCAAGCAACTTGATCGAAGCTCATGTGTCGCCAAATCCGACGCGGAAGACACATTCGCCACAACGTTCACACAAGATAAAGCGTTCCAGTCACTTGATCATGCGTATGATCACTTATGGGCAGACCTATCGCTCAATAAGTCTACGGGTGGTCTCATATACCTGTCCAAGGGTGGGAATAAGTGGGATCAAGGTGGCATTAGCATGTGAGTCAAGCTCCTTATTTACTTGAAGTAACTTTCGACCGAAGCGATATTGAGCGCCCCGCTGATAATCTTTTGGCAGGTTCCATCAGTTACACTGCCTCACGATGATGCGCCAAGCCCTGCAGTCTGCAAGTGAGGGTCAGGATATCGGTAAAGACTGGCATGACGATGGCCACTGGCCACACTGTATGGATTACTTGGTCAAGGTGAGTGATTCTCGATAGCTTTATGTTTCCATCGTCTTTCGACAAAACTAATACTGTGTCCCCCAACAGGCTATCCTATGTTGGGCTGATGGTTCAATTGAAAGACCAGTACAGGGGGAAAACGGCGGCGAATTTATAGATGGGTCCAACGTTATAAGGCAGTGTAGACCCGCACAGCCACTCTATGACCTATTTGCAGAACAAGCGGTTTGAAATGAATATGCGTAACGACATTCCGATCGATTGGGTTGAAGGTTGCCTTGAGTGAAAGCTCTAGCTGATGAGAGTCGAATCTTACCTCGAAGCCCTTGTAGCTGGTTTCCAAACCGTCTGCAGCCGTAGAACATTTTCCAAGGGGCCATCAAGGATGAGCTGGTCGCCGAGGTCTCTGCATCGCCGCAGTCGCGCCACGACCGATAATTGGAAACGCGAACCGTTCTACGGGGTGTGTAGGAGTGGGTTTGTCGGCGGCCAGAAGGACTTCGGTGTTTGTAGCGGACTGTAGGTTAGAGGGGCCTTTGTTTTGGTGGCACAGCCATACTTTCGGGGTTCTCGTCGTGGATAGCGAGGCATATCCCGGTGGTGACGAAACCAAAGGAATCAGCGCGACTGTCATTCTCGAAGATGTGTCTTTTATCTTACATAGGGGTCACTAGGAGTCGGTCCCTCGAGTCCCTCCTTGTATGGTTCGACGGAGTTGTAGGCTAATCTAAGATGCGGTGTCCGGAGTCCGAAGTGCTGCAAATAGGATGATTGACTGGGCAAGCTTGTCGAGACATATATATAGTAGGTAGTACCCAAGCCGTCCTATATCCACCGGAATACGCAGGTAAATTTACGCCAAGGACCCAAAAAAAACACCCAAGCCATTCTTAGTGCTCATCTCCACTCGGCATTTGCTTTAGCGAACCCATGTACTTACTGATAGATTCGATCTGCTCACAAACCCTCAAGACCCTATGTCAGTTAGACAGTGCTATGATACAGGTTTGATACTCATATGTAAGCCATTTCTGCCGAGTACCCAGCACATACGACCACAGGGTGTGGAAAATAGGGCTTCCCGTCCGCTCAGCCGTACTCAAGCCACACGCCGGGAGGTTAGTAGTTGGGTGGGTG